>NC_137676.1:62290241-62295241 GCF_963989245.1 Nansenia antarctica
GCAATTCATAGTTGTGTCTGCGACATCAGACAACAACAGAAGGGCACCACAGGCGGGTCCCTGAGGTCTTGACTCTACACGTGATCCTCTCCAAACAGCGCCTGGTTAATGAGTCGATGTGTGGTCGCCAACAACCACACAAACATAGCACTACTCAGTATGCATGACCAATGTGTTACTGACTGCATGCTGTGGTCCAAACGCCTCTGGAAATGCTTCTACCCGCAGGCCATAAGGCCCACTGCCCACTGCTACTGGATCTCCTGGAACATGCTTTGGGGCGGTTTGGCTCAGGAGGTAGAGCCGGTGTCTAATGGTCGCAAGGTCGGCAGTTTCGATCCCCGGCTCCTCCTGTCCACGTGTTGAGGTGTCCTTAGGCAGGACACTGAACCCCAAATTGCTCCTAATGAGCGGGCCGGTGCCTTGCATGGTAGCTTGCCGCCACTGGTGTGTGAATGTGTGTGCGAATGGGTGAATGAGAGGCCATTGTAAAGCGCTTTGGATAAAGGTGCTATATATATTTAGTTGTGAAGCACTTTGTGACATTATCTATGTAAAAAGCGCTATACAAATAAACTTGATTGATTGACTGTAATTATTGGTGCTATATCCATGGCCCCATGTCACTGTATAATAACAATAATAATAACAACAATAATAATAATACACTGGTATGAATGCGGGCTCGTTCGCCAGACAGCGCCAACGTTCAGAGGTTTCCGAACGCGAACCGGCACGGTTCTTTGCCGGTGTGAAAGCCCTATCAGTGGTGTTAATAGCAGAGACACCTAAGAAAAAACATTATGACATCATCTCACCTTAAAGGGTATTTTGTGTTGTGTTACATCTGGTGCCATGGCGCTGCCACAGATTTAGAATGATGCTTTTGCAGACTGAGACAAGACAGAGATCATATGTGAAGACATAAACATATGCATTGCCACCTCTGCATCAACCCACATCAACACTAATTATTATAATTCAAGGACTGTTGACCTCCCCCCACACACATTTCACAATCAATAAAAATCCCTGAGATGTGGATTCTCCTTCAATACAGCTAAGTTACCAGTAGAACTTGCATCCAATTCCATTACAGATGTAATTACAAATGTCTTCCCATCAACCAGAAATGATCATTAACTAAAAACACTGAGGCGAGACCCGGGGGGATTAGGACGGGACTATAATTAAGCGGATGAGAGCGTTTGTGCACTGATGAGGCTGAGAAGGTTCTTCGGGTCTCAGAGAGCAGAGAAATGCGGAGATAGAGATAGAGAGAGAGAGAGAGAGAGAGAGAGAGCAAGAGAGAGAGAGAGAGAGAGAGAGAGAGAGAGAGAGAGAGAGAGAGAGAGAGAGAGAGAGAGAGATGGCGGTAGGCCATCTTTTATTCATGAAGAGAAGGCCAACCACTGAATATAATTTCTCTGAGCGCTAGGATACGATTAACTCAGGAGGAAAAGAGGTAGCGAGTGGAGAGAGAAGGACGGGAGAGAGAGAGATAGAGGAAGAAATGTGGAGGAAGGAAATAAGGAGAGAGAGAGAAAGAGAGAAAGAAAGAGAGAGGAGCTGACATCAAGTGACAGACAGAGGAGCCAGAGAGCCTCACAAATATGTACGATGAAAATATTATCGATTGCATCCACGGAGGACAAAGGCATGTTAATTCAAAGTCAGACCTTACCCATGATGCATTGTGTCAGGTGTCTTGTTCGTGTGTTTCAGTAGTTTCGAATGGGGACACAGAATTGGCTGGAGGGACCTGTGTGTGTGTGTGTGTGTGTGTGTGTGTGTGTGTGTGTGTGTGTGTGTGTGTGTGTGTGTGTGCGTGCGCTAATGGCCTTAATTGTAGCTATTATCCAGGGGAGGGTGACCTGCCTCTACCCCATAGAGGTGAATCAGACAGAAAACCAGGCAGTGGTTACAATGTCATTGTACTACAGTGTGATTGTACTACTGTGTTATTGTACTACAGTGTCATTGCTCTATAGTGTCATTGTACTACAGTGTCATAGTCCCCCATGTATCCCTTCTATACACTTTGAACATGTTGCTGTATTATGGGAGTGAAGATTGTGCTGTATATACATTTACATATTTACATTTGCATTTTAGACATTGAACAGATGCCTTTATCAAAGCGACTTACTACAGTACATTTGTTTAAGTAAGTGAGTCATCTATACATCAGTCATAGTAAGAACAACACATCTATGCTAGGACCAGGGGCCATTGGCCATTATGCACATTCTGTGACTGAAAAGCATCATCAAAAAGAAGAATATTTATTTTATGCCAGGGTACTGGGTAGGTAGACAAGAAATACACCTGGATCGGCAGATAGTGTCGTGAATAATCGGAGCTCTATTGCTTGGCCATTTTTGTGTAAGAAATCGAACTGACATTTATTGGGCGTAATGATAACATGACAGTTACTTACTGTTCATACAAATATGTTGTCACATATTAAGAGTAGCCAAACCAGGGATGTCCTCAGTGGTGAGGACCTTCTTAACAGTGATCAGATCTGTAGACAGATAGACACTCCTGATATACAGACAGACACTCCTGATATACAGACAGGCACTCCTGATATACAGACAGACACTCCTGATATACATATAGACACTCCTGATATACAGACAGACACTCCTGATATACAGACAGACACTCCTGATATACAGACAGACACTCCTGATATACATACAGACACTCCTGATATACAGACAGACACTCCTGATATACAGACAGACACTCCTGATATACAGACAGACACTCCTGATATACAGACAGACACTCCTGATATACAGACAGACACTCCTGATATACAGACAGACACTCCTGATATACAGACAGACACTCCTGATACACAGACAGACACTCCTGATATACATATAGACACTCCTGATATACATATAGACACTCCTGATATACAGACAGACACTCCTGATATACAGACAGACACTCCTGATATACAGACAGACACTCCTGATATACAGACAGACACTCCTGATATACAGACAGACACTCCTGATATACAGACAGACACTCCTGATATACAGACAGACACTCCTGATATACATATAGACACTCCTGATATACAGACAGACACTCCTGATATACAGACAGACACTCCTGATATACAGACAGACACTCCTGATATACAGACAAACACTCCTGATATACAGACAGACACTCCTGATATACAGACAGACACTCCTGATATACAGACAGACACTCCTGATATACAGACAGACACTCCTGATACACTTTCAGCCTGTTCCTCAGTGCAACAGAACTGAAAGAATTTCAAGGCAGTCAGCACTCCAACTTCTCTCTCTCTCTCTACTTTTCTTCCTACTTTTCTTTAAACTTGTTCTACTTTTCTTCACTTACAGTATGTCAGCACTCCAGCAAATCTACCCTAAAAGAGATCCCTCTTGCTTTACTCTCCCTTTCTTTCTTTCTCTCTATGCGTCTCTCTCTCTCTCTCTCCTTTTATCTCTCTCTCTGTCTGTGTTGCTGGAACGTATGAAGAGAGTAATTCACATGCCTTGCACTATGGGGGGTGCATCTTGCATGCGCCTTCCCCCCCCCTTTCCCCCATCTCTGGGATTCGCCTTGCCGACCTTGTAACCCCCTGTCAGGGGGGCTCCGTCAACGACAACTTTCTCCAGGGGGAACTACTATGGCTACTGACCTTGCTGCTATCCCCCCCCCCCCCCGCCCCCCTCCGACCTTGCCGACCCAAGGTGCTGGTTCTGGCACCAGGCCTGCTTGTAGGGGGATCCAGTGTGTGTGTAGCATGTTAGCATAACATCCTCCACTCAGCCAGGTGTTAGCCATTAGTTACAGCTAATAATTCTTCCTTCTTCTAATATTGTAACTGCCAATTGCCCTTGGTCCTAGGATAGATGAGTGTTTCTTGCTATGACTGATGGATAGATGATTCACTTACTTAGACAAATATATTTGTTGTAATTTGGATAAAGGTGTCTGCTAAATGCCAAAAATGTAGGCCTACATGGAAATGTAAACATAGCGTCTCCTGTGAATCCAAATCAACCCAGTTTAGTTCGACCTCATTCCTGACTGTTTAGTGCATCTCAGTACAAAGGCTAGGCCCCGGAGGTGACTACACAGAACACTCATTTGCTTCAATTTCCTCCTTTAATGTTAAGTTTTCCTTTTTGTTTTTTGTTTTTCCTCTGGATGCTTATATAAGAGTTGTTTTTTATTTATAGAACTTTAGGAAGTTCAGTTGCTTATATAGCCTTGAGAAATACGTCTAATTAAGTCTAATTAAAGCAAACAGCCAAACATGGGGAAAGTGTAAAGTAAATTCCAATGCAGCTTAGATACTACACACAGGTTTTTGATGGATGTGTTGATTAGATTTCTCAGCGTCATATCGTATATTTTCATCAGGATGCAGCTTAAACCTGTAGCATCCATGTCAACAAGGGAGAACAAATTCAGAGGTTCAATCATATCAGCCTCTCTTTGATCAGTAAAAAACTGTTTACACATGAATTCAGTGTGTGTATGAGCAACTGTGTGTGTGTGCATGCGTGCAAATGTGCATGTGTGTATGTGTGTGTGTTTGAGTGTGTGTATGAGCAAGTGTGTGTGAGTGTGTGCACAAATTCAATTCTACTGTACAAAAGCACTGCATTGATATCTGTTTCCAAGGTCCCTTGGGATGCATAACATATATTCTCTAGCTTCCCACAAGTGTTTCTGTCTCTAGAAAGCAATGTATTTTTTGATACATGAAACGCAGGAGGGTCCTTGGTGGCCCGAGGCTGAATGTGGCCTTCTTTGTGAGTATGTTTTATCCTCCAGGGTTCGCCATAGGGTTTTTAAACAAGGGGGCTCTGGGTTGCATTATCAAAACCGACTCGGCAACTGAACAAATGTGCTAAAAATACAGCTAAAATGCTGAATTACTGTAAAGCCGGGCATAGACTGTGCGATTTGTCCACGATTTCGCCACGATT
>NC_137676.1:62297741-62307741 GCF_963989245.1 Nansenia antarctica
TGACCTACTGTAGTGGAGAACTCAATAGAACATGTGGCACTGGCAACCCTCTACAGTACACGCTGCCTAGGAAAAACATCAGGGGGAGTCAAGTAACCCCCCCATCTCTCCTCCACCTCTGCCCCACTCTCCCCCACCTCTCTCCCATCCCACCCACCTCTCCACCACCCTCCCCCACCTCTCTCCCACCCTACCCACCTCTCCTCCACCTCTCCCCCACCCTCCACCACCACCTCTCTCCCACCCCACCCACCTTTCCCCCACCCCACCCATCTCTCCCCCCCGGATACCCCTGGCTACCCAGACACTGGGGAGTTTCCCTCACTGATACCCCTGGCTACACAGACACAAGGCAGCTTCCCAGCCCTGTGGAGGAAGAGGAAGGCAGGAACTGAGCTGCCTACTTGGGACAGGCCAAATACAATAGGCATGATAGTAAATGAAAACACATCACCAGTAACCATTGTCTTCAGCGGTATGATCAAGACCATAGGGACATAGTTGATCAGCAGCATCACCAGAAAGATGGAGACAATTCTGAAGGCTCTCTTCTTCTGTTGGTTCCCCCCCTCCTTCGCCCTCTCACTATCCCCTGGACCAGGCTGTTTCAGAGCCTTGAGGATGGACAGACTACAGAACACGACCAAAACAAGTACAGGGATGAACACAGCTATTACAATTACTTCGCTTTGGGCCATTTCGAGAAACAATATCACTGAGATCCCTACAGTCAGCAGCCACCCTATCACAAGGATTCCAGCCCTGTACCTCAGGGGCCTGTACTTGAGGAATACAACAGGGTGGACCACCGCCAGATAGCGCTCCACACAGATACAACCCCGTAGCATGAGGCGGCCTATGATCGTAAAACCGTATGCAAAATAACATATTTTATAAATTGAAGTGCTGCAAATGATCAAGTAGTTGATTAGTGACAACGTTATGGGGAAAGCGCACACTATCGCCACGGTCATCAGGTTGAGGGTGAAGATTTCAGACTCGATGAGGCTCCTCCCACTGCTGGCGATCAGCCAAAGGGACCAGCCATTGGTCAGAATACTCAGGGTGCCATCTGTCAATGCTGTGACCAGGTAGAAGATAAAGCCATCAGTGATGGGAAACATTGAGGCAGTTTCATTGGTGGGACAGAAGGAGTGCGCGGTGAAGCTGCTTCCTGTGACGTTGGCACTCATTTCCTGTCTGCGGGTGACCAGCTGCAGGAGGAGTGAAGCATTTGTCGTGATTAATGAAACTTGCTTACCAATTAACAAGCTTCAGTTGTGACAACAAATATTGTATAAAGGGACACACAGTTAGGCTGAGGTTTCAGAATGCAACACCTTCCTAAGAGCCTCTGTAGATACTGAGTCTGTAGATACTGAGTCTGTAGGTACTGAGTCTGTAGATACCCTCCCATGATGCACTGCGGGAGTAGTGAGTGCTGCGTGAACAACTCTGTCCATTATATTGCGTCTCTGTCTGGACCAAGTCAGTGGTGGATCTGATGCAAAGTCTTTGAGTGAAGGGTCATGTTTTGGGATCGCAAACATTATCTTAACCAATCCATTTATCTATTCATTTACTGGAAATATACTGATTTTCTTATGTGCATATCGTATCCTGAAGATTCTGTTTGACTCTCAGAGGAAGGCTATTAAATGCAGATTCAGGTGTAGAAATGTGTCTCATTCCATTTGACCTCCTTGTTTCTGTCTATCACTAAATTAGAAAGCACACTATTAACTCATTCAGTGCCGAGGGGGACTTAATTCACCAAAAATGCAAATTATGAAGCTAAATGTTGTAGCCAATCGAAGTATTGTTGTTAGGTAAACACATCAAAACACATGGAATTCTCTAGGTGGTGAGTGTTACGGAATTCTTTGGCAGTAACTGTTAATAACAAATTAGTTGTTAGCAACAACTGTTGTTGAGTTAAAGGAAGTGTTTGGAATTCCTACTAAACTGTTGCTGGTTGTCGTGGTGATGGGAAACACAGTGGATTATTTTAAGTTAAGAACTGTGCATCACAAAGACTTGATGTATAAAGATCATGATTAATAATTAAACAGTGCATCATTACCCATAGTACATCATAACACACTGCCTGTCCATATCCACCCAAATAATTGGAACACCTTTTCAGATGTCTCCCAACATTTGTGGTAGCTAGTTCTCTATAATCTATCTGATATATTGCTGTTTCAACACACTTTCTCTTTGCAATGCAGCCTCAATAAAACTGTTCTTTAATTATTACTTGTTTGTTTCGGTCACAGATTTTACAAATATTAACATTCATACATACACATAAAAGGAAGACTGACCTGTTGTGAAGAAGTGTCTCTCTTCTGAATGAGATGGTCGTAGTTTGCGTCTGTCTCTAAAGCATGATGTAGATTCATCAAATCCCCAAATGTGTGTGTGTGAGAGTTTGTGTGTGTGTCTGTGTCTGTGCGTGCGTGTGCGGCCTACACGCTATTTGCATGTAGAAATGACTGACAATGCTTAAATGATTTGTGTGTGAAATTCAAATATATTAAACTCACTTCATTTTACTGTTGGATATAGTCAGCAAGACATGGCTTAACAAAATAACAATATAAAGAAGAGGCTATCCCTTTGTTTAAATAATCCAATACATACATTGCTATACTTAGACAATCAAATATTAAGCTGCCAAGGAGGAAGAGGAGGGCTTTGGACAGAGCTGCCAAGCAGGGAAATGGAAAAGATGATCTGAGTTATTTCTTTTTTTATAAAGTCCAAAAGTTTTCTACCTCAATCCGCAAGTCCACCTAACCAACCTAATAATTTGTAATAATGCTTGATAACTGTGCAAACAAGCACACAATAATGTGAAGCAATAATCACAAAGAATAGACGCATAAATACACACCAGATACTCTGAAATATATCTGTTGATAATATTGGACACTACTGTACCCTCAGGCTATGCACCTTTATGTAATGGCTTCTGTGTTCATCCACACTTATCCTCCCCCTGGTCCTTCTGTTCCAATACTTCAACAAATGATGTTTGGTTCGGCCTGGATTTCTGAGAATGAATACGGGTTACGGATTGGACTGGGGTTAGGATTGGTTAGTGGTTAGGTTAGGTTGGTTAGTGTTAGGAGGGTTAGGGTTTGGGTTGGGGCTTGGGTTAGGGTTGGGGTTAGGGTTAGTGCTGGGTTGGCTTTGGGTATTGTGCCGTACAGTAGGTCTGTTTTTGACAGTATTTTGCTGTGTGGCCAAAGTTGGGAGAAGGGTATCCCTTATCCCCCGGTGTCCTCTTAAAGAGTAGCCTATTAGTGAGACACTTCCAGGTCGGGACCAAATCAAACTAACCTTCCTTGCTATTCTGCTTCGTTTGATGCATTGTTTTTTTCACGGTTCCAGTTTCAACGGCGTCATCATCAGTAGAGGAGAGACGGATTTGCGCTTGGGGCAAATCATCATTTTAATTACTCGGCGGCACGTTGGTCTCATTGTAATTGTGAAACTCTAACAATGCCCAAGTCCCTCTCAGATGTACTGGTGTCATTGCACATGGCATGTCAAGTGAACTTCCGCTGCCCGAAAAGAACATTCATGACACAGCTTTCAAATGTCACCCTCCAGTTTATCTGATACCTCACTCACACAGTACCATACAGTATCATACCTCACCCCTTCCTCTCCCCCTACCATCCCCCACCTCTCACCCACCTCTCCCCCTCCTATCCTCCTTCTCTCCCCTACCTTTCCTTCACCCCCACCCCACTCAGCCTCCCAACAGGAACCAATCCCAGTTTTGTAAATAACATCGTTTCTAAATAATTCCTCGACTAAGCCACTGTGACCATACTGGAATTATAGTTATAATTATATTTGTTGTATTCTAATTATCTGCATTTTGTTTGAAATGACTGTAGTCATTTACTGCAGTGACTCTCTGGACACACTCATGATGCAAAAGGCTCTCAGCAGGGTGTTCTGGGTAATCCATCCCATGCAAATGCTTGTTTTTGTCTTCTCTGCTGTACATTCTGTTGTTTTTATTGGGAGATGACTGACGGTTTCAACACCTGATGCGCCTGTAAAAACACCTGACCGCAGTTGACACTGTTTGATCACCAGGTGAAGGGCAGTATTTTTCAGGTGATCTCTCTCTCCCTCTCTCCCTCTCTCCCTCTCTCTCTCTCTCTCCCTCTCTCTCTCTCTCTCTCTCTCTCTCTCTCTCTCTCTCTCTCTCTCCCTCTCTCTCTCTCTTGCTCTGAACAAGGGTAAAAACGTGACTGCTTTCTGGTTATAACCGTTTAACTTTTCGAACTGCTCAAGAAGGATGGATGACAGTAGAGACTGAACCCAGAACACATTTATAATTAAGTGAAATGAAACGTTATATTATTGACGGCCATTATCAAAGGCAAACTCAATGGACAAAGATAGGGCTGGCAGTAGCAGCGATGCAGAAACGCTGTCTGCGTGAGAGCCACAGCAGCTCCGCCACGCACACGCGCTGCAGAGGTAGAGCTTTCCAATGTGTCCCAGCCGTAAGGGCTAGACAACCCTGTCAGTGCACTGCACAGGTCAGGTTTAGAGTTACAGTATAGCGCTCAATCGAATTTCCTGCCTTTTTCATTTCTTGACAACTCTAAACAACTTCAAACATTGTGTGTTTTTTTGTTATTATTGAATTTTCTGGGTTATGAAAGATCTGATATTTGACACCGTACCAACAAGGATAGTGTTCCCACAGCGACAACACCTGCAGCTCTCTAATGACCTGGGCCTGTCTTTTATATCACATAGGCACGCACGCACACACACACACACACACACACACACGCACGCACGCACGCACACACACACACACACACACACACACACACACACACACACACACACACACACACACACACACACACACACACACACACTTGCCTACTATTGTTGACTCTAGATTGTAACCAGAAGTGAAATCTCAAAAGGGGAAAGGATTTGAGTAGGACATTAAATCAATAGGATTGGAAATGTAAGCCGTGCCAAATACCCCGTCGTGGGAATCGTAGCTACATAGGGTTAGAGGATAGGATAGTATAGATATACGCACACACACACGCACACTCATACACAGTCGCACACAGAGAAGCTTTTAAGTAAACTGGTACCAAATTACCCAGTATGCTAATCCTATAGATACCATGATGATACCAATTCACCTAAAAGCTAGCTGGTTTGAGGCAATGTCGACACAATCAGAGCTGTCAACTAACACTTCATCATGACCTTCATGGTGGCACAATTATTGTGCCGTAAACGGCTTGTCTCAATGTAGTTTCCAAAATGCTGCCACATTTCACTTGATTTCATAAACTTGGTAGGTACATGGCAGGGCATTTTTATTCACGGGTCACATTGTCCCACAGTGGAATAGTGTGATTAACCACCCCAGCATTTAGTGTTGAGGAGTCATCTGTACTTACAAACTAGCGAACAACAAAGAAAGGACTAGGACTATGTTGGCGATCAAATTCCCAATCCATGCATTCTAATCTTGCAGAGACTCAAGCCAACACGTGTGACGTGGAGTAGGAGGTAGGACATCATTTTAACTTTGATGAATGCAGTGTTCTACGCCACTGGGTGTCTGGATTATGTGGGATGTCATTTTGCTGGCTATGAATCTCCACCGCTGGAGAGATATACATCATTTATAATCAAATGTCATACAAAATTACAAATCATAAAACACAATCAGGAAAAGGTGAGTCACATCTCTCACCAAAGGGTCTTCAATCAAAATGGTGAATTTCCCGAGCGGCACCAGACACAGCCGACTGTAATGCACTCTGTAGATTGTCCCAGCAGTGAGGTGCACTGAAACTAAAAGCAAATTTACCCAATTTGGTGGAGACACGATGAACCTCGAGATTAAACCCACTCTGAGAAGGAGTTTGGTCACTTATGTTCTTCTCTAAGCTGTGAGTTTATGCAGTAAGGCTTGTACACAAAAAGGTAATGTTGTGATCTATGTTGACTTTAAAGGATGATGGGTATTCATTTTTAATTTACCTTTATTTATATAGCTAAAACAATCTAATTGAGACTGTGACATTGACACAGACTCAATAGGGGTACCTTGGGCAGACATAATACAGGGCAGAACAGCTGGCACAGCTGATATTAAAACGATCCCCATGTGGTAAAGCGAAGGGAGCTGTGATAAATGGCATTTAAAGGGTAGTAGAATAGTGGCTGCTGCATTTTGGGAGATGATATCACCATAATCTAGCGCTGGCATGAAGAATGATTGTACAGTCTGCTTTCTACTGTTCAGGAAAAGGCAATATATATTCCTATAAAAGAAGCTCACCTTAATCTATCTATCTATCTATCTATATCTATATCTATATCTATATCTATATATCTATATCTATATCTATATATATATATATATATATATATATATATATATATACTTACATACATACATATGCCATTTAGCTGACGTTAACTCCCAGGTAATAAGCAGGGACACACTCAATGTGGGCACCATCCCATGGATATGGATAAATAATCAGATAATTGTTTTGGCATTTGGAAAACACGTTAAATACCAATTTCAGTTCAACAAATGCTTTCTGATGGATAATAAATGCAGACTGTAAGTCAACAGTGTCATCGGCATATAAATAATAAAATAATATAAGAAAAATAAATAAAATGCAGGTTACAATTATTTGCAGACACTCCAATAATGTAAATAGTAAAAAGACATTGTGGGGGAGAGCATTCCACAGGTGCGGGGCAGCAGATGAGACAGCTTTGTCAGCCATAGAGAAGGGTCTGGTTCTGGGACAGTGAAGGGTCTGGTTCTGGGACAGTGAAGAGTCTGGTTCTGGGACAGTGAGGAGTCTGGTTCTGGGACAGTGAGGAGTCTGGTTCTGGGACAGTGAAGAGTCTGGTTCTGGGACAGTGAGGAGTCTGGTTCTGGGTCAGTGAGGAGTCTGGTTCTGGGGTCAGTGAGGAGTCTGGTTCTGGGACAGTGAAGGGTCTGGTTCTGGGACAGTGAAGGGTCTGGTTCTGGGACAGTGAAGAGTCTGGTTCTGGGACAGTGAAGGGTCTGGTTCTGGGACAGTGAGGAGTCTGGTTCTGGGACAGTGAGGAGTCTGGTTCTGGGACAGTGAGGAGTCTGGTTCTGGGACAGTGAGGAGTCTGGTTCTGGGACAGTGAAGGGTCTGGTTCTGGGACAGTGAAGGAGTCTGGTTCTGGGACAGTGAAGAGTCTGGTTCTGGGACAGTGAGGAGTCTGGTTCTGGGACAGTGAAGGGTCTGGTTCTGGGGACAGTGAAGAGTCTGGTTCTGGGACAGTGAGGAGTCTGGTTCTGGGACAGTGAAGAGTCTGGTTCTGAGACAGTGAAGAGTCTGGTTCTGGGACAGTGAAGAGTCTGGTTCTGGGACAGTGAAGAGTCTGGTTCTGGGACAGTGAAGGGTCTGGTTCTAGGACAGTGAGGAGTCTGGTTCTGGGACAGTGAGGAGTCTGGTTCTGGGACAGTGAAGAGTCTGGTTCTGGGACAGTGAAGGGTCTGGTTCTGGGACAGTGAAGGGTCTGGTTCTGGGGTCAGTGAAGAGTCTGGTTCTGGGACAGTGAGGAGTCTGGTTCTGGGACAGTGAGGAGTCTGGTTCTGGGGTTAGTGAAGGGTCTGGTTCTGGGACAGTGAAGGGTCTGGTTCTGGGACAGTGAGGAGTCTGGTTCTGGGACAGTGAAGAGTATGGTTCTGGGACAGTGAAGGGTCTGGTTCTGGGACAGTGAGGAGTCTGGTTCTGGGACAGTGAGGAGTCTGGTTCTGGGGACAGTGAAGGGTCTGGTTCTGGGACAGTGAAGAGTCTGGTTCTGGGACAGTGAAGGGTCTGGTTCTGGGACAGTGAGGAGTCTGGTTCTGGGACAGTGAAGAGTATGGTTCTGGGACAGTGAAGGGTCTGGTTCTGGGACAGTGAGGAGTCTGGTTCTGGGACAGTGAAGGGTCTGGTTCTGGGACAGTGAGGAGTCTGGTTCTGGGACAGTGAAGGGTCTGGTTCTGGGACAGTGAGGATTCTGGTTCTGGGGTCAGTGAAGAGTCTGGTTCTGGGACAGGGAGGAGTCTGGTTCTGGGACAGTGAGGAGTCTGGTTCTGGGACAGTGAAGAGTCTGGTTCTGGGAAAGTGAAGAGTCTGGTTCTGGGACAGTGAAGAGTCTGGTTCTGGGGTCAGTGAGGAGTCTGGTTCTGGGACAGTGAGGAGTCTGGTTCTGGGACAGTGAAGGGTCTGGTTCTGGGACAGTGAGGAGTCTGGTTCTGGGACAGTGAAGTGTCTGGTTCTGGGACAGTGAGGAGTCTGGTTCTGGGACAGTGAAGAGTCTGGTTCTGGGGACAGTGAAGGGTCTGGTTCTGGGACAGTGAAGGGTCTGGTTCTGGGACAGTGAAGGGTCTGGTTCTGGGACAGTGAGGAGTCTGGTTCTGGGACAGTGAGGAGTCTGGTTCTGGGACAGTGAAGGGTCTGGTTCTGGGACAGTGAAGGGTCTGGTTCTGGGACAGTGAGGAGTCTGGTTCTGGGGACAGTGAGGAGTCTGGTTCTGGGGACAGTGAAGGGTCTGGTTCTGGGACAGTGAAGAGTCTGGTTCTGGGACAGTGAAGAGTATGGTTCTGGGACAGTGAAGGGTCTGGTTCTGGGACAGTGAAGAGTCTGGTTCTGGGACAGTGAGGAGTCTGGTTCTGGGACAGTGAGGAGTCTGGTTCTGGGGTCAGTGAAGAGTCTGGTTCTGGGACAGTGAAGGGTCTGGTTCTGGGACAGTGAGGAGTCTGGTTCTGGGACAGTGAAGAGTCTGGTTCTGGGAAAGTGAAGAGTCTGGTTCTGGGACAGTGAAGAGTCTGGTTCTGGGACAGTGAAGGGTCTGGTTCTGGGGTCAGTGAGGAGTCTGGTTCTGGGACAGTGAGGAGTCTGGTTCTGGGACAGTGAAGGGTCTGGTTCTGGGACAGTGAGGAGTCTGGTTCTGGGACAGTGAAGTGTCTGGTTCTGGGACAGTGAGGAGTCTGGTTCTGGGACAGTGAAGAGTCTGGTTCTGGGGACAGTGAAGGGTCTGGTTCTGGGACAGTGAAGGGTCTGGTTCTGGGACAGTGAAGGGTCTGGTTCTGGGACAGTGAGGAGTCTGGTTCTGGGACAGTGAGGAGTCTGGTTCTGGGACAGTGAAGGGTCTGGTTCTGGGACAGTGAAGGGTCTGGTTCTGGGACAGTGAGGAGTCTGGTTCTGGGGACAGTGAGGAGTCTGGTTCTGGGACAGTGAGGAGTCTGGTTCTGGGACAGTGAAGGGTCTGGTTCTGGGACAGTGAGGAGTCTGTTTCTGGGACAGTGAAGGGTCTGGTTCTGGGACAGTGAAGGGTCTGTTTCTGGGACAGTGAAGAGTCTGGTTCTGGGACAGTGAAGGGTCTGGTTCTGGGACAGTGAGGAGTCTGGTTCTGGGACAGTGAAGGGTCTGGTTCTGGAACAGTGAGGAGTCTGGTTCTGGGGTCAGTGAGGAGTCTGGTTCTGGGGTCAGTGAGGAGTCTGGTTCTGGGACAGTGAAGGGTCTGGTTCTGGAAGAGTGAGGAGTCTGGTTCTGGGACAGTGAAGGGTCTGGTTCTGGGAGAGTGAGGAGTCTGGTTCTGGGACAGTGAAGGGTCTGGTTCTGGGACAGTGAAGGGTCTGGTTCTGGGGACAGTGAAGGGTCTTGTTCTGGGACAGTGAAGAGTCTGGTTCTGGGACAGTGAGGAGTCTGGTTCTGGAACAGTGAGGAGTCTGGTTCTGGGGTCAGTGAGGAGTCTGGTTCTGGGGTCAGTGAGGAGTCTGGTTCTGGGACAGTGAAGGGTCTGGTTCTGGGACAGTGAGGAGTCTGGTTCTGGGACAGTGAAGAGTCTGGTTCTGGGACAGTGAGGAGTCTGGTTCTGGGGTCAGTGAGGAGTCTAGTTCTGGGGTCAGTGAGGAGCCTAGTTCTGGGGTCAGTGA
>NC_137676.1:62312741-62327741 GCF_963989245.1 Nansenia antarctica
CACAAAACAAGCTGTGTTAGTTGACTAGCGATGTGTACATTTTTCGAAAGAAAAGTCAAAGCATTAGAATGTGTCACATTTTTTAACAATCAATTACTTATGAATGAATTAATGGAATGAATGAATGGTCTTTATTGTCATTGCTACAGTACAGGTACCAAACAACGAAATTTCGGAGGGGTGGCTCCCCTGGTGTTAGGAAAAAAAAAAAAAAAAAAAAAAAAAAAAAGTTCGGGCCCGCCATCTAGTGGCTCAAAAAAAAATTGGCCCGAGGCCAAACCTAATTGCCGACCCCTGCTCTAGGGTAAGTGGAGGTCGCGGGTAGGTTACTGAACATCAGTCACACATGCACGCACGCACACACAGACGCGCACACACACATGCACACGCACACGCACAGACACACACGTGAGAGGCGGACTCGGCCACAGAAGCTCCGTGTGTAGGGGCGGCCACCGGCGATGTCGACAGTGTGGCGGTGTCCTGTTGTTGTTGCTGTTGCTTCCTCTTTGTTCTCTTTGCTTGTCGGTGCTGAGCCACGGTGGTTTCATTATGTCAGGAGCCCACTGCGGCGTGCCTGCTGCCATTGAAGACGGTCCTGAAGTTATCTTCCCGGGTGACAGGGGTGATATTGAAGGTCTTGTTTGCAGACATCCTTACTTACTAGCTGAGGGCAGCTAGTTGGCCTCTTGCCAGAGGACATTTCTGTCTAGAGAAAGTCCATCGGGATTAGTCCGCTGGACTTGGCCCAGCTAGCGCAGGCCTGGCTGCCTCAGGAGAGAGGACATACTGGGAAGCTGCTCTCTCTCCAGGACTGCTGTGTGTGAGTGATCCTTTCCCTCAAGGGCCTAGTTGTTCAAAACGTTTAATCTGGATCAGAATGTGATCCCGATTCTTTTCTCTGATCCAGGATCAGATCTCTCTGGCTGATTTTGAGTCGTATAGGGGAAATCAGCCAGCACGATCTGATCTTGGACCAGAGAAAAGAATCGGGATCATTCTGATCCAGATTAATCGTTTTGAACAACTGGGCTCTGGTGATGCCCAGTATGTGCCTTAGGTAGGGCAGGTTGGAACATGTTAATAACACGTGCCACAAGTACCGTTTACCACAAACTACTTCCAAGTCCTCCAAACCCTCTTTTTCCCAGTAAAAATTCTCAGTACATGTCCACAACCTACCTTACATTAAGAGCATCGCCTAGTACACTGGGTATTCGGTCTAAAACATTTCTAGCAATAATATTTGATAGGAAAGCTTGCATTCTCCTTCAGGTGTATTGATGAACAGCATTCTTGAACAATATTCTGTAATTGCTATGCAAGCTGTCCTACAGGAAACATCACACAGACTCTCACCCGTGTAATTTAGGACACATCACAGCAGGACACAAACACACACACACACACACACATGCACTCTCTCTCTTTAGGGAAACACATTTATCATTTCCAGTCTAGCTGGCAAGCCAGAGCCTGAACAATGTAATCTCTTATCTTCTGTGTGTGCGTGTGTGTGTGTGTGTTTGTGTGAGTGTGTCTGTGTTTGTGTGTGTGCATGTAATGTATCACTGTCTCTTCATACAGGCTCCTATGTCTGGCCTAACATCTGAGGAGAAGTGTGACACTATAACATGTTACTGAGATGTTGGAAGCGGCTGCAAATAGAGTAGAGGCAGAAAAAAATTGGCAGAAGAAAATAGGCGTTAATGTATACGTTTTCCTCAAACATTTGGACTTTCTGTTGTGAGGGAGTCTGTGATAGAAACACCTAGTGTGCACATGTACGATTACAGTATACCAGAGGTGTATGGGACATGTGTGGTTGTACCAGAGGTGAATGGTTGTACCAGAGGTGAAAGGTTGTACCAGAGGTGAATGGTTGTACCAGAGGTGAATGGTTGTACTAGTGACAGGCAGGCGAATGCTCAGAGGTCACAACTAAAAACTATTAAACAACCGCTCCAGCCACCAGGAATGGATGAGGGGATGAGGAGAAGGAGAGGTGGAGCAGAGGCATCTCATTAGAGAGAGAGAGAGAGAGAGAGAGAGAGAGAGAGAGAGAGAGAGAGAGAGAGAGAGAGGACATTCACATAACTGCATTTGGAGCCATTGATCATGGAAGAGGAAAGGAGAGAAAGGGCAGAGTGGTTGTAGGGGTGACAGTCGTATTACCGTGCCCTTGGTGAACACGCTTTCATTACTTCCTAGAGAATAATGTCCATGTGGATTTAGTGAGTGTGTTAATGTGCTCGTAGTGGGACCGGAAGGGCACTGGTTCAATTCCACCCAAGGACAGCAGCCGTGTCCCATGTCTGCTGCAGTGTAATGGAAGTACATGGGTATTGCAGTGTGCTAGGGGTTGCTAGGCACCAGTCAGTGCTGGTTAAAGGCAGCATCAGAGAACGGATGTTCAATCAGTCGTTGGTGTCGAAACTTTGGACAAAGACAATTTGACTGGACATTCCAATAAGAAGGTCAAGGCTGGTTTCATAATTTCATCTTCATCCCCGGGAAAGCCTGCCCTCTCCAAGACTTCTCCATCACAGTGGAGAACTCTACTGTAACCCCCTCCCTGACAGCCAAGAACCTTGGAGTGATCCTGGATAACCGACTATCCTGTGCGGAGAACATTGCAGCAACGGCTCGCTCCTGCAGATTCTTCCTCTACAACATCAGAAGGATACGACCATTCCTTACCAGAGAGGCAGCGCAACTATCGACCCAGGCACTGGTCATCTCCCGCCTGGATTACTGCAATGTACTCCTGGCTGGGCTCCCCGCTTCAGCCATTAGACCTCTGCAGCTCATCCAGAATGCTGCTGCCCGGCTGGTATTCAACCTCCCCAAATACTCGCATGTCACCCCTCTCCTTCGCACCCTGCACTGGCTCCCGATAGCAGCTCGCATCAGATTCAAGACCCTGGTGCTTGCATACCAGGCAGCTAAAGGGACAGCCCCTGCCTACCTGAAGGAAATGGTAACCCCCCAAACCCCTGCCCGCTCACTCCGCTCCTCCACCTCGGCTGGCCGACTGGCCCCACCTCCTCTACACAGCAGTCGGGCTGCCCGATCACGTCTCTTCACAACACTGGCTCCCCGCTGGTGGAATGAGCTCCCCACGGCCGTCAGAACGGCTGAGTCACTACCCATCTTCCGTCGTAGACTGAAGACCCATCTCTTCAGGTTACATCTTAACTGCTCCTCCTGAGACATCTTCTGACCCTCACCACTACGTCTCCTAAAGACACCCGCTTTCCCCTCTACTGTGTCCCTAAGAACTTCTATTGCCCCCCTTGTACTGTTTCTCAGTTTCTCCAGAAAAAAAAAAAAAAGTTTTAGTAGAAGGCGATAGGGAGAAGGTTTTTTCTTCTATCAGTGGCCCCGGGCCCGAGCTAGATTACTCTTCCTGCAACGAATGGTGGACTGCTGATTCACATGCTTAGTATTCAAATGTATTGATTGTAAGTCGCTTTGGAATAAGGCGTCTGCTAAATGCCAAAAATGTAAATGTCAAATTGTAATAATGAGTTTACAACTGTTCAGATCCCAAATCTAGTGGGTAGAGTGGTGTATTATACAACTAGACCTCCTAACCTGAACTCTTGCTGTAGGCTATTTGTCCTCTGCAATTGAATGGACCTTTCCAAGTAATCAACATCTGCAGTGAAAGCTAAAAGGGAGCGTTTTTGCCCACTTACAGTGTTTTTCAATTGCTAACACACTAAAATTACAGATAAAGCACAATTATTGAAATTGAGTCAAGAGGGCAAAACGTCAGCTCGAGTCTCCAAAACTCTAAACACATTTTCCGCTTTGCACCCAATTTGCAATTCAACATGGCACTTTTGGCAACACTCTGCACACGGTTCTCTACATAAGACAGGAATCTGACATAAAGTCACTTTTCAAAACACTGCCAATTTAAAATGCTACACCCATGGACCAATTGGCCAATACACGTGCCATCTGGCCAAGCTGCTTAATTGTCGACTCATCGTTCAGGACCCAGGTGAGTGCTTTGTTACAACAACAATGTAAGCCAACGTAGCAGTGAGAGGTAGGGGTAGAGGGAGGGTGAGAGTGAGAGGTAGGGGTAGAGCTGGAAGGGGAGGGGGAGGACGAGGACCAAGAAGAGGACAGGGAAGAAGACAACTCTCTGATGAAATCCAGGCAACGTTAGTTGTCCATGTTACAAACCATGGGTTGAAAACAAGAGAGGCTGGACTTACTTAGCTGATTTACTGTTGGCTCTTTCATCATGACATTTAGACTTGAGCACAGGTATGTAACCACATTTGTATTCTCTCTACATAATTCATGACTCCACAAATCATACTGTAAACATAATTTGTTGTGGTCCGAGTCTAACACGTATTCACTTCATGAATGGCTGCCAAGTCATACACTCTATACCTGTACAAGAATCCTGCAAAATGTACTGTGGAAAACATAAACATCCTTAGGCTACACTGACAAATCACTATTTGATTTTTCTAAAGCACAGAGAGACAAAGACATCACGGTGGAAAGGTTTGAATGTTCAATGAGGCACAGGAAGCTGCAATAATGAACTTGGTTTGGGCAAATAATGCAATTAAACTCAGAGATTCAAAGTCACATCATAAGGGACAACACATTTTTCATCAACATCTGGCAAGTCAGCCTGTCCACATCGGCCCGTATTCTCCATCGAAATCAAGTGCACATGAAGCAGCTTTACAGGATGCCTTTTGAGAGAAATTCTGAAAGAATCAAAGCTGAAACATGAATAAGTGGATGCAAGTACAAGAGGGTTAGGGTTAGTACGCTCTTCTGCAGGCAATGGAGGGGGCATCTGATGATGTTGATATGGGTGCTCTCTAGGGCTTGATTACGACACTCAAGGCACTTCTTCCCTCAATGTCTAGCCAGGGAGGATATTGCCTGTGATGTTGATGAGGTGCTGTGGCCAGACCCAGCTAGGCGGCGAGATAGAGCCTAACTATTTTTGTCTCTCTGTCTGTCCTCTATTTCTGTATATTTTTTCCTCACAGTTTTTTTTCTGTTTACTATATTCGATGGAGAGAATATTTTTTGGTTACCCAATTTTACATGAAATATAATAACAAATTTTTTTCTCTACAGAACCATTTTATTATGACAAAGCACACCAAAGATGAAAGTGATTTTTATTGAGCACAACAGTGTGTAGTTGGTTGGACACAAATCTGGTATGAATGAAGTGTGTGCCATTTGGTGCAAAGGTTTCACTTTGATAAGTGTTCATGTAGTTTTGAATGCAGTGCTTCATTTTGCAGGATATATGAAGTGTTTTGCACTTTGGGTGTGTGGTTTTGTACATTGTGTTAAGTGTTTTGCGAAAATGAGCCCTGTTTTAAAAAAAGGTGTGTTAACTGTTGGAGAAGCAACATTCGCTCACAATGGAACAAGCTATCACAAAACAGTCGGTCAGCCCCATTTTTAAAAAATAAGCTGAAGACTGTTATGTTCTGTTTGGCTTTTTTAGTTTAGGCTAGGTTTTTAACTGATTGATTTGTTTTTATTTATTTATTTTAAACTTGAACCTTTTAAATTGTTATTGTACTGCACTTCTTTTGTTCAGCTTTGAATTTATTGTATTTTAAATGAATACTTTTTTTTTGTCATAGTTCTTTTATTTCATGTTTTTATGTAAAGCGCTATGAGTTTGCATTCGATTGTATGAATGTGCTAAATAAATTTGCCTTGCCTTGCTTTGGGGTACAGTTTCTCTGGGGCCCCCCTGCAAGGTCAGAAACCCATCCCCTACCTCCCTCCAAAAACTAAATAAAATGTAATGCATCACAAAGTAAGTGCAATTTGAAAGTTTATCTTTTTTAAATGTCTTTATAATTACTGCCACTTTTCTCTTTGCAGCAATGTCGAGGAATTGAAGCCTAAGAATGTGACTCTCCTATTACTCTCATTTGCATAATGGGATGTGACTATAAACTTGAAGCTAAAGACTGTATAACTAGTAGACAGTGTACTGCACAATGAAATCCTGAATAAGCTTGTCTTTTTAGGGTGGACTGTATTATTTGGCATTAATAGGCTGGTTCTGCGCACCACAATAAAGCTGGGATAAAGCATTATAATCCCACAATAAAGCTGGGATAAAGCTTTTCACAATAAAGCTTTGTCCAAGCTGGGAGAGAGTGCGAGCCACGAGGATGGCTCACTGTGCAGGTTTATACAGAGATACAGGACAGTTGCATATTGCAAAAAGACCTGTTGGTTGCTGATTAGTTGGCTATGCTGCTGCTTTGAAAACTGGGGGAGGTTGGACTCCTTTTACAATCTGCACCATTTGAATTTCTAATTTGACTGAACATGTGAATACATCTGCGCAGCAAACCAACAGCCTGAATGACAGCATTGCGACAACATGTACCATGTGAGCTTCGCTTCGTCCACCACACCTACAGGGACCGCTGTGTCAGAAAGGCCCTCAGGATCGTTAGGGACCCCAGCCACCCCAATCAGATACAGGTCGAGCTACTGCAGTCGTGGAAAAGGTACCTTGGGGCTAAAATCCAGAGGCTGACAAACAGCTACGTATTTCTCCCAAGCAATCAGGCTCCTGGGGAAATGCACTGGAAGAGTGCCCCCCGCAGCCAACCCCACGCTGACTCCAGAAATATACATATTGAAGTAGAATAAATACTGCACACACTACGGGATAATTTGAATATCATTTGACTAATGTACGACCGTACTGTATTGTATTACATTGCATAATATATCATCGTATTCTGCACAGCATTTTTGCACTATAGAAGCCACTGTAAAATCCATCACTTTATTACGTTACCAATGTAGGGCTACTTTTTTTGTTACTTATTATTGTGTTATTACTGTGTTTTGTATCTGAATGCTGCAATGTCAATGTTGAGGAATCAAAGCCAAAGAATTTTACTCTTGTACTTGATTCTGATCTGCCATCAACTACAGGAAAACAACTTCAGGTTGAACATGAGAACCGGAAGACCAATAAACATGTCTCCATTAAAGCATACAAACCCTAATTTCAGCACCACAGAATCTTGACAGCCTATCAATTTCAGCACGGGACATTGATCGTATAATAGATTAAATGTAATCAAATAAAATCAGCCTATTCCCACATGAGAGACTGGCCTCCTGATGTACTCCTCCTGTCTTGTTACTTGCCTTTACTAGCAGCCCGATGCACTGCGTCATCTTGCATTTATGTGTGCAGACCACAGCCTGTAGGACCAGGTTGCATGCCCGACTCTTCTCCAATCAGAATAGAGGATGGCATGAAAAGGAATATGAAGTTCTCCTGCCCTGGATAGTTGCCTATATCCAGTCCCAACTATAAAGATCCTGTCTCTAAGACATTTACTCACTTTATTCTTTTGATGCAGTGTCTTATGCCTAATCTCTGCTATGTTGCACTTATCTGTCCTGTGTAGCTATGAGTCTGTCCTGTGTAGCTATGAGTCTGTCCTGTGTAGCTACGAGTATGTGGTAATTGTAGTTGCTAAAAAGTGTAGAGGAGATTCAGTGTGAGAGGCCGGCCCCCAGACAGGCCCTCAGACCCCAAACAGGCCACCATTCCCAAGCGGGCCCCCAGCCCTCACACAGGCCCCCAAAGGGGCAAAAGGATAAAGGATGAACACATAGAACAGCTAGTAAACTAGCCAGAGGTGAATGGCTTGGCCTTGACCTTCACGTTGGAGGGAAACGGCAAATCCACTCCCTCCCCCCTCAACACCAACATTCACAGAGCAGGACAGAAGTATGTTGCTATGATGTAAATGATGTTCCTATACTGTGCAGGTACTGTGTGTAGGGGAAGTAGGGAGTATAGGAATAAGGAAACATATTTTGATGTCTCCTCGATTTCCCGTGCAATAGGTTGCACAAATGCATCTACGGTATTTGCATATTGTCCATCTGAAATAATGAATGTCAGATATTTCTGTATTTGCATGCAAATGTTCAATAGATACTGAAATGTCATGCTAACATTGAGCTACCATTTCCCATATGTATTCTGAATTTCAGCAGACGGGGGGATTTATTTGGTGAAATAACCTGTTCGTCACGTGGCCAAACACAATACATAAAAAAAAAAAAATAATAATTTGTTTTTCAGATTTTTATCCCTTTTTCACCCAATTTGGTAGCCAATTTAACCCAACTTAGCATCCAATTATCCCCTGCCTATTGCATAGGATCCGCCGCACGACCCCGTGGCCGGCAGTCCCAGAGGAGGGCGCCAGGCAGACTAGGCTGACTGGCTCCTCGAGCCCAGTACCGTTATTCCGGCACCCAGGGGGCGGTGTTGCGCGACGGATCCTAGTCCAGAAATACTCCTATACCCCCCTCGGAAGCGGCCGGCCAATATGCCGCTTCCCGTGTGCCTCGGCCATATCTGGATCTGGCGAGCCGGGATACGGCCCCGGTGGGCAGCATGCACTAGCGGCCAGTGCGTAGACCGCTACACCACCGCGGGGCACAATACATAATTTATCTGGCTGCATGGCTAGCAGTCTATCCTAGCTGCACTCTTGAGTATCGTTATTGGCATCTTTACTTGTTCATTAAGTCATCAAAAGTTCTGCTGTGCAGGTCTATCATTATGTAGATGTTGTTGTTTGTTACTTTGTGTTTTGTTGTCATCACAGGGACTCGTTATATCTGTTTGTCAGACAGTCAGACATGAGGAACGTCGGCCCATCTGTCTCGCTGCTGTTGTCCTTTGTTTCTCTCTTCCCTCGTTCACGCACCGTGTCGACACAGAGGCACGTAGAGACGACATAGAATACGGACTCAACCAATCATCTTAAGCTACTTTGTTGGCCTTTGTTAGAACACTCTACACACAAACCCTAACAGCTAGGACAGTTATGTAATTATATTCACAAATTGCTACTTTTTTGGTAACCAAACTATAGATTTTCTCTCTTGCCATTAGAGGGAAAGTCGTCTTCTGATATGTAGGTGTGTGAGTGTAATTGTGTGTGTGTATGTGTGTCTGTGTGTGTGTGCGTGTGTGTGTGTGTGTGTGTGTGTGTATGTGTGTGTGTGTTTGTGTGTGTGTGTGTGTTATGGGCTCAGCTCCAGTTGTGCTTCACTCTCTTAGTAGTATTGATTTTATTAGATGTACGCCTCCTCCAAACTGATTTATTCCCCACTGGTTCAATCCCTTCTCTCTCTCTCTATCTTTCTCTCTCCCTTACTTTCTGCTTCACTTCATCCATCTTGGGCCAGGATTAGGAATGTGTATTTTAAAAAGCTTATCATTGATGGAGTATGATGGGAAACTTCTTAAGTGGATGTTTTCATCATCACAACTTTTGGCTGTATAATCGAGCTAGAGGAAGTCACACACACAAACACACACACGCACATGCACACACACACACACACACACACACACACACACACACATGCACACACACACACACACACACACGCACACACACACTCCAACCACAACTTACACACACACACACAGAAGGCCAGCAAACTTGTGTGCACACTGGAGAACGTCAGCGAGATGCACCTTTCCATCTTGGCGTTCAAATCTATTTCCCACTTTTCTCCCTCATCATGTCAGGATTTGGACTCACTGGGACCATCATGAACTCACACCGCCCCCCCCCCCCCACACACACACCTACACACACAGAGGGAGAGAGAGCTGTGTGAATCAGCTAACTGACAGGTAATGCCTCAGAATGGAGGAGGAAGGTTGTTTACCCAGAATGGACAGATCTATCATAGAGAGGAAGTAGAGGATCTGCCAGAGGGGAAGGGGACTGAGTAATGGAGAGAAAGTGGAAAGGAGGGATAGAGTGGGAAGGCAGAGGGGTGTGCTAGCTAGCAGTGCTATTCAAGAAATACTTTTTTAAGAATTCAGAGATCATCAGCATTAATTATGCAATGAAAAGCCAGCGAACCAAAGGGGTTATCTACAGTGTGAGTGGGCCATTGAGTTGTGACGAATCTCTCGAGCTGCTGAGATGAATGAGTGCATCTGTTTTGATCAGATATGCAGAAAGAGGGGGCCTGCGGTGTTGTTGCAGAGCCTAGGGGGTGAAATTAACAAACTCACACATAATTAATACAGTAAGCACTTCAAAATGAGGTTTAGGAGGTCAAGGGACACTCGGCTCAGCAGATAGCTGGTAAACAGCTCTGTATACACTGTGCACAGTGGAGTTGCACACACACACACCACATGCACACACACACACACACACACACACACACACACAGACAGACACACACTTACACACTTACACACACATACACACACACACACACACACACACACACACACACAGACAGACAGACAGATGGACAGACTCATGCTTTGTACACACTTGGTAGCGCACAACTAAGACCTCTGCCCCTCTGCCCATCAGAACACGAACCCCCGAAAGCTGTGTACTGAGCCCCCTCCTCTACTCCCTGTACACCCACGACTGCGTGGCCACTCACAGCTCCAACACGGTAATCAAGTTCGCAGACGACACAACAGTGATTGGCCTGACCACCGATGGCGACGAGACGGCCTAGAGAAGTGAGGTTGGCCGCCTGGCCCAGTACAGCCAGGCCAATAACCTCGCTCTCAACGCCGACAAGACCATGGAGCTGGTGGTGGACTTCAGGAAGAAGAGGCAGGCACAAGACCCCATCATCATCAACGGGTCTGCTGTGGAGAGAGTTCCTGGGGGTTCACATCACCAACGACCTCATCTGGGATGAAAAAAGCCCGACGTCGCCTACTGTATTCCATCTCAGGCGACTGAAAAAGATCCTCGGGGCCTTCTTCAGAGGCACAACCGAGAGCATCCTGACAGGTTGCCTCACTGCCTGGTACGGGAACTGCACTGGCCCAAAACCACAAAGCGCTGCAAAGGGTAGTGCGGACAGCTGAGAAAATCAGGTTCTGAGCTACCCTCCATCCACGACACCTACCAGGACCGGTGTGCCAGAAAGGCCCTCAGGATCATTAGGGACCCCAGCCACCCCAATCAGAAACTGTTCAAGCTACTGCAGTCGGGGAAACAGTACCGAAGCCTTGGGGCTAAAACCCAGAGGCTGACAAGCAGCTATTTCCCCCAAGCAATCAAGCTCCTGGGGAAATGCACTGGAAGGGTCCACCACCCCCTCAGCCAACCCCTCACACTGTGGAAATGAACATATTGCAGTATAATAAATACTGCACACGACTGGAATACTTATACTATACGTATACCATTGAACTAATTTACTACTGTACTGTATTGTATAATACTATTTGATATCATGCACAGGATTTTTAAACTATTGAGGCCACTGTAAAATCCATCACTTTATCAACGTAGGGTTACTTTTTTAACTTACTTCCGTTACTTATTATTGTGTTATCATTGTGTTTTGTATCTGAGTGCTGCATTGCCAATGTTGAGGAACCAAAGCCAAATCATTTTACTCTTTTGTACTTACTGTACAGTAGGGTTAGTAGGGTTAGTAAGATGAAATAAAAGCGATTCTGATTTGTTTACTCTAATGCATATTTAGTACTCACTCTGTGTGTAATTTAGTAATCCTCTGCAACCTGCGACCACACTTTGAATAATTGACGCTATGAACACAAACTGCATATTAGGAGAATAAATGGCGACACGCAGGTAGAAAGTAGCAACTGTGTGTTTGTCAGCAGTGTTAAAGCCCTCTGCTGTGGGGTGACCACATCCTGTTGAAACCATCCATGAAACATGACTAAACAACATCTTTGGTTCCCCCCACTGAGTCTGTCAGTCAGACAGACAGACAGACAGACAGTCAGACAGGCAGGCAGACAGGCAGGCAGGCAGTGCGCACAGAGTCAAGGTGAGATTGCAAGGTCTTTTCCATTGTAATTGGTCTCAAAGAAACTGAACCTTGCAGTCAGACAGACAGACAGACAGACAGACAGACACACACATATATATACACACACACACATCTCTCTTCACTATCTAATGTGTCTATTCAAGCAATTCATTACACTGGTAATGAAACGTGTATTAATTTGCAGTTATAAAGTGCAGTAATAATTGCTTTTACAGACAGTGCACCTACGGTAAGTTGTGAAAATTGCAATTGTAAAGGAAAGGGGGAACTGAAGGAGAGTGTAGATGGGTGGTGGGGGTGGCGTGTGCTGTCTGATCGGATAGAGCCTCATTTAAGCTAAGTGTGCAATTTCTCTGAATGTCTATCTGTGCTCTAAAACCTAGAACCAGCTTTCACATAACTCATCTTTTGTGTTATTCTCTCATACACTCTAAGTGTGCAATTACACAGCCAACGCTTTTATTGCAAGTCTTAATGACAACATTGTCATTTCCCACAAAGGAGAGTCCCGACTGTGTGAACCCCTCAGAATGGCTGGGATCAGGGACAGAAATAGTGTGTGTGTGTGTGTGTGTGTGTGTGTGCATGTGTGTATGTGTGTGTGTGTGTGTGTGTGTGTGTGCGTGCGTGCGTGTATGTTTCTGTCCTATTATCATCATTGTAATCAGCACGATATGGGACTGCTGGGAAAAGAAAAAATGTCCTTTGTGTGACCAACCATATCCCAGACACACACACACACATACACACACACACACACACACAACACAGGCCACACAGACTCATCCATCAGTGATGTAAGTGCAATTAAAGTGTAATTTAGACCCTCCTCCTGAGGTGATGTCGTTAAAATGGGCGCCATCCAGGCATGGAGCGTCAGGGATGATCTATTAACCTTCGCTCTCACTAGCTTTTACTGCCCTCTCGGTGAGATATGGCTGTGCATGTGTGTGTGAGAAAGAGAGAGAGAGAGAGAGAGAGAGAGAGAGAGAGACAGATTGTGTGTGCGTGCGTGTGTGTGTGTGTGTGTGTGTGTGTATGTGTGTGTTTGTGTGAAAGAGAGAGAGACAGAGAGAAAATAATAATGTGTGTGTGTGTGTGTGTGTGTGTATAGGGAGAGAGAGAGAGACTCCAAGGGAAGTGTTGTGTGTGGGTCGGCGGCGGGGAGGGGAGTTGAGGTATCGGTCTCCTACCACACGAGGTCTCAGCATGACTCTCTGAGACCACTTAAGAGCCCAGCAGCAGCAACACTCTTCATCTGGGTTCGAGGCTGTCACTGGTGCGCACGGAGCCAAAGTGAGATCGCAAGGTCTTTCCCATTGTAATTGGTCTCCGAGAAACTGAACTTGACCACTTGTAACCCTGAAACACGCCTCGATGCTGGTTTAACCCGGGCACTTCACACATCACCGCCGCGTAAAGCGATTGGTCGGGAAGCGGGAATACATCATTATCGATAAATGTCCATTTGAGCGGTAGCACTTGACACTACACAAGAAAGAAAAAGGACAGCATTATGGAAATGTATATGACGGCATCATGTATAATGGTTGTGCAGGAAAATCCTGGCAGATCAGCACTTTCTGAAATTCTCAAACCAGCCTGTCGGGCACGAACAACCTTGCCATGTTCAACGTCACTTAAATCACCTTTCTTCCCCATTCTGATGCTTGGTTTGAACTTCAGCAGATCGTCATGACCATGTCTACATGCCTAAATGCATTGGGTTTCTGCCACGTGATTGGCTGATTAGATATTTGCGTTAACGAGCAGTTGAAAAGGTGTACCTAATGAAGGTGAGTGTATAATCATGGTTCAGTACTAGTGGAGGCTGGTGGAGGTAGAAATCGGAGGACAGGCTCATTGTAATGCATGGAATGGAATGAGGAATGGTATCAAACATGTGTGCAGGTGCCCCGCGGTGGTGTAGCGGTCTAAGCACTGGCCACTAGTGCATGCTGCCCACCGGGGACTGGGTTCGAATCCCAGCTCGCCAGATCCGGATATGGCTGGGGCACACACGGGGAGCGGCATATTGGGCGGCCGCTCCCGAGGGCGGTATAGGAGTATTTCCGGACAAGGATCCGTCGCGCAACAGCGCCCCCGGGGTGCCAGAATAACAGGTGCTGGGCTCGAGGAGCCAGTCAGCTAGTCTGCCTGGCGGCCTCTTCTGGGACTGCCGGCCACGGGCGGATCCTTCGCAATAGGCAGGGGATAATTGGATGCTAGGTTGGGTTCAATTGGCTACCAAATTGGGTGAAAAAGGGATAAAATCTGAAAAAATTTAATAAAACAAAACATGTGTGCAGCCTTATCTAAATGAGTAACTACCCCTCAATCCCCATTCATTTAGTTGAGTCATTGCATGATCTCCCTGCATTTGGTTGTTACAACACACTCACAGACACACACACACACACGTACACACACACGTACACACACACACACTCACACACACACACACACACACACACACACACACACTTTAATTGTGGACAGATAGTGAGAGCTGGTCTTCTTGCAGGCCTCAGCAAAGGAAATAAGTGAGTGAGAAAAGTGAACGACCATTGCATCAATAAAACAATCCTATCTTCTCGTACAGCCACAGATACAAAACCAGGCACAGGTACTGAATACAGACTGATATATGGGCTGGCAGGCAGGCAGGCACACACACACACACACACACACACACACACACACACACACACACACACACACCTCTTTCTGCACAGAGCGACGCAGGGTTTCAAACGATAACTTAACTTCTGTCTGGTGCAGAGACAGGAAGTGTAGGAAAGGTGAACGTGTCACAGACGGGGGGAATCCAGCGACAGACTTAATAAAAAGTACAACAACATCTGGACTCATTCTGTCTCCACTACCATTAGTGCTGCTCCACTGCTGGGTGAGAACATTTGGGGGGAAAATTGCTATACTTTCGCTACCTCACAGTCTCACACCAATGCGTGGGGGAACAAAATGATATAGGTATCCAGCCACTTGGGAAATCGATGTTCCATGAAAAGGCTTCTCAAGAGGTTTCATTAGATCTTCCATTTTCCTCAAAGCTACCTTGTGGAGGACATGTACATTGCTCTATACACTGTAATTGCATAT
>NC_137676.1:62332741-62367741 GCF_963989245.1 Nansenia antarctica
TGCAATTAGTTTCATACTTATAATTGCGAGAGCCATTTCTGTACATGATGACATTTCATGTACTGAATGACAGGAGCTCTTACTTAAACTAGTTATTTGCATGTTGATTTCCAACTAAAATAGAGCCGAGTGTGATGCTCTCGTCAGTTTCATTGTATACGGCTAGTTACGCAAGTAGGGATCCAATCCCACTTTCAATTTTTGTTAACTGGAGTCAAATAAAACTTGTTTTATGAACTATTCTTCACTTCCTGAATGATCCAACATACAGAAACTCACTTCATCATCATACAGCTATCTAGAGTCCCTATAAATCACACACATTATACTGTAGGGCTATTTAGACTCCCGATAAATCACATACATTATACTGTACAGCTATCTAGAGTCCATATAAATCACACACATTATACTGTACAGCTATATAGAGCTTAAACCAATTTAAACTACATAGAACAATGTAGGTCATACATCGTAATATCTAACTACCATTTAAATTGCATGCATCATCATATTGAGTCTCTAACCACACACTTACACACACAACACACACACACACACTTACACACACACACATACACACACACACACACTTACACACACTTACACACACACACACACACACACACACACACACACACACACACACACACACACACACACAGGGTATCATGACCTTTAGGTGACACCAAGAGGCTGAACAAGCTTATCAGGAAAGCTGGTTTTGTCCTCAGTGTCACCCTTGGACACAGTGGAGGAGGTGGCCAATAGGAGGACAAGGACCAAACTCCTGGTCATCATGGACAATCCCTCCCACCCCCTACATGACACTGTGGCAGAGCAGAAAAGCTCCTTTAGCAACAGACAATTACAACCACGTTGCACTAAGGAGTGCTATAGGAGATATTTTCTGCCTGCCGCAAAAACTATACAACTGTACAACTCCTCCGATTTCTTTATTTTATCCTATTATTCAATTGTCACTTTATTTTGTTCAGTGGTGTGCCGTCAGGGCCAGCAAGGCCTTCTCTGCTGGCCTAAACATCATCAGAATATACATTTTATTTTAATATATATTTTCCACAAATATGTATTAATGATTCCCCATAGTCTATTCTCTTCATTTCATAGCTTTCCTCTTGGTTGCGCTGCTTCCAGTCTCCGATTGAGATTTGGAGGGCTGGCCTTTATGTTAGAGCTTTTATCCAATCAAAATGTGTTGCTAGGGGGCTCAAAAATCTGCCCGGCTTCACATTAAACGGTGCTGCGGATTCGACCTGTAACTTAACATTGGAACGAGAAAACCTGTGGCGTACCTAGTAAACCTACGTAGATGCGAGCAAAAGCAACAACGGCGCCTGCTGTAAGGCTCAATGATGTCAGCACCCAGCACGTCTTTTGATTGGATACGCACTATTGCTACGCACTATTGATACGCACTATTGATATTCACTATTGAGATGCGGAACTATGCCGGTAGATGTGAAACTTTTGAAAGTGCGCAGGGAAATGGAGCCTCACAACGAAAGCTTTCGTTGACTGATCGATAATACTGATCGATTGTGTCCTGTTTTTGGGTGAACAATAACTTTCATTTAGGGGACACAATGAAAGCGCCAAGTCCACAAACAGAGGAAACTACGTTGAGCTTCTTTCTTTTCTGGCTGAAAACAACCCAGATTTACATTACCACCTGTCCACAAACAAAGTGTTTACTGGGACGTCAGGCAAAATACAAAACGACCTGATTTTTGCTATTGCTGAAGTGATGGAAGAAGAGATCAAAATGGAGATTAAAAAGGCACCCTTTGTCGCTATTATGGTGGACGAGACGACAGACGTGGGTAATGTAGCGATCTTAAAGATGTTAGTTTAACACTCTTCATTGTAAATGCGGATTTATTGATTAAAAATGCTTCGGAAATATTAATATAACTCTGTTGTACTTGTCTGACTATGTTAAGGTGATGCAACGCCCGGTTATACTGTGTTTCTGTCTAGTTTCTAGAGCCATGGCGTCATAACGATGGTATTAAGAGGTAGAATAATTCAGGTAGGAATGTGTCGGACATCACTGAAGGCCTAGGTGTGAAATGCACCGCCCGCCACTGATTTTGTTGTTGTTGTTTGTGGTGTGAGCTGCGGTAACGCATGAATTCCCGCTCGGGGCTCAATAAAGTACTTATCTATCTATCTATCTATCTATCTATCTCTCTATCTATCTATCTATCTATCTATCTATCTATAGTTAAACTACAGACATCATCATAGAGCTCTCTATCTATTGTGTCTCTAACCACACACACACACACACACACACACACACACACACACACACACACTCACACACAGTAATCTTGATTACTGTTACAGTGTGGTGTTACAGTGTGGTGCTGACATAGATGCTGGCAGGGCGCTGTCCGTGGTGCTGAAACACAACTCCCAACAACCAGGAGGTGATGAAAGAACAGGCAGTCTGGAGCTAGTAAGAGAGAGGGGGGAGGGAGTAAAGGAGGCATGGAGGGAGAAAAAAGGCATGGAGGGAGAAAGAGAAAGAGGGAAGGGAATGAGAGAGACGGAGGGAGGGAGAGAGGAAGAGAGGAAGAGAGGGAGAAATACATTGAAAAGAACCAGGGCTGGGCATTGGGAAGGACCACAGGATAGGATAACCGTCACAATGCATGGGTCACAATACTACTGTGATATAATACATATGACTATGATACATATAATACATAACTATAATACATATGACTATAATACATAACTATAAAACATATGACTATAATACATAGTTTCTGAAACACAGGATAAGATGTTGATTTCCTTTGTGCAGGTACCTACATGAGGGTGTCGTCCTGGTGATGAATGGTGGATGCAGGGGAGCTGGGGTTAGACTGTAATTTGGGACGCATCATCAGTAGTGTTCCAAGGCCTTGGTTCATGGGGCGTTTCGGCTATGACACTATACACCCTCGCCAAAGGTGGCCAGCTACAGGGTGATCAGACCTGAGCTTGCGCCAATCCCAATTAGTCATGAGAGTCGCCTTCATGTTGAATGGCAGACTTCTCATGGGACTATGCATGGCAGGGGCATCCTTTTCCCTGAGTCAAGCCTAAGCTGACCGCATACCTCCTGGCTTGCTACTTTGGGGCCCAGCAGGGGTCTTTCCTCCTCATAAAAAGCCGCTGGCTGCTTCTTTCGGCTGCCTCTGATGCAGCTTTGATGGCTGAGCGCTGGCTTCGGCCTCTGACTCCCAGGTCTGCAAACAGTCTGGGGGTAGATCTTGCCCCAAAACCTCTGCACCCCACCTCCACTGGGCGGACCTCAACGTTCCAGCCGTGATGTTGTGCTTCAGCAGCAGGCTCGGCATAGCGTAGGTGTTTTCGCTCATAAGCCTCATAAAACACATAACTATAAAACATATGACTAAAATACATAACTATAATACATAGGACTGTAATATATATGACTATAATACATATAAGATGCAGGGGAATTTTTCCCTGGATACACCGTGTAAAAAGTGCTATTTTCAGAAGTTTATCGCCAAACTACTCCCCCCCACCCACTTCAGTGTTTTTTTGTTTTCTTCTTCATTGATTCACCACAGGTTTTTCGCCCTTGCTTGCTTGCTGTGCGCCGGTGGTCCTCGGGCCTCTCCTCGGGGGCCCCAGGCCCTCGGCCGCCCCACGTGCTCGGTCTGTTGCGCCGCTGGGGCACCTGGTTCGGCTAGCGAAGTGCGGGGCTATTATGGTTTGTGCTTGGTTGGCTGGGCCGGGTGTACTGGTGGTGGGGTGGGTATGTGGGGCGGCTGGGGGACCCCTGGGGGGGGGGGGGTTTGGAGGCCGCTGCTGTGTGCTGATAGGCAAACTGGAAGTAGTCGCTCTATGAGTAGAGGGCTGCAAGGGAATCTTCCTGGATGCACAGTGTACAGGTTTTTTGCTCTTGCCTGCTTGCGTGTTCTGCCATCATGTGAAGCACATTGGGTCACATATAGAGAAATGCGCGATACAAATAAAACTTGATTTGATTTGACTATAATACATTATTCTGTTCCCACTGCGCGTAACCAGGGCGCAACTTCCACAGATAGCGAACACACACTGACACATAAATGAATCTTCAGACGCTGGAGTAAAGTTTAGTTCTTTACTCAACCCTCAGAAACATGAGTGGTCGTTTGGTTATTTTATAAAACTGTAAATAAACATAAGAGTACAATTACTGTAATGCTCAAAACTATACTGTTACACTTTCAACATCAACAGTATGTAGCCAACATATAATATCAATATAGCAATACAAATAGTTATACTTAAATAATATAAGCTATGCATTTATAAACATATACAGTATACATTGTAGTTAAACAAGAAAAGAAAAGGCAACTTACAAGCAAAGCCTTTTCCAGGGCAAGAATGTAAACAAAGAGATTCTCCGGAGCTTTTCCTCTCAACTAGCTGCTGCTACGAGCTATCACGTCTGAACAGTGTGCTCACGTCATGTGACTAATGTTCGTCATGTGACTAATCAAAACCGAAACTGAATAAAGGCAGTAACAAATGTAATGTCATAAAATGTCCACTAGATGTCTCTAAAATGAAAACCTAAGAAACCATGACACTCCCCGTCTGGTATGGAGGAAATACCACTATGAACTAACTCAGGGATACTCAGTCCTTTGGCGACATGAGAAGCACTGTCTCAGATATTGGTCTCAAGAACGTTTTAGCCGTCCCATGTTTGGTGATCTTCACTTCGATTCTTCTGATCTTCCTGTCCTTGTCAGGGAATGTCTGGCTGACTAGTCCTAAGGGCCAGTCGTTGCGCTTAGCTTGAGCATCTTTGAGAAGGACCAAATCCCCTACTTTAAGGTTCGGACGTTCCTCTTGCCACTTGCTGCGACTCTGTAGTGTCGTGAGGTATTCATGTCTCCATCGGCTCCAGAAAGTATTTGCAAGGTGTTGAACCTGTTTCCACTGCTGTCTGTGGAGGTCCATATCACTAAAATTTCCCGGAGGAGGAAGTGGAGTGCACATCTTCTGCGTAAGAAGCATAGCTGGTGTTAGAAGAAAAGGAGAGTCTGGATCCATTGAGATGGGGGTGAGAGGTCTGGCGTTGATTATGGCTGTAACCTCTGCCATCAGGGTGGAGAGAACTTCATGAGTCAGGCGAGAAGGGCAAGCCTTGAGCAGCATGGAGTCAAGTATGCGCCTTGATATCCCTATCATCCTTTCCCAGGAGCCTCCCATGTGGGATGAATGAGGTGGGTTGAAGACCCATGAGCAGCCCTCTTCTCCCAGGTACTTTCGAATGCTAGGCATGTTGGGGTCGGTCAGCAGAATGTTCAGCTCTCGGCATGCGCCTGTGAAATTTGTTCCACAATCTGATCTGATCTGTTTGGCAGGTCCTCTTAGACTAAAGAACCTGCGTAGCGCATTGATAAAGCATGATGTGTCCATTGACTCAATCAATTCGATGTGGACAGCGCGCATACTTAGACATGTGAAAAGAACAGCCCATCTTTTACTGTTTGCCTGTCCTCCTCTTGTGCGTCTTGTGCTTACATGCCAGGGGCCGAAGACGTCCAGTCCCACGTAGGTGAATGGGGGTTCAGTACTCAGGCGATCAACAGGTAGGTCGGCCATCCTCTGTTCCGTCACTCTGCCTCTGAGCTTCTTGCAGGTTACACAGTCGTGAAGGATGCCTTTGATCAGTCGTCTTGCTCCCATGATCCAGTACCCTGCAGTGCGGACAGCGCCTTCGGTAAAGACTCGGCCTTGGTGCATCACCCTTTGGTGATGGTGTTCCACAAGTAGCTTTGCGATGTGTTTCCGTCCCGGAATAACAAGAGGGTGTTTTTCCTTGTAGGCGAGATCTGAATGTCTGAGCCGTCCCCCTATTCTCAGGAGGCCTTCTTCGTCGCAATAGGGATTGAGTTTCTTCAGAGGACTACTTCTTGAGATGTCCTTTCCACTTGCTATGCACGCAAGTTCGTCCTTGTAAGCCTCTCCTTGCACGCATTTGATGATGATGAGTTCAGCTTTTGTCAGTTCTTCAGCTGTGCGAGGCTGCTTGCAGTGATGCCATGAACTGCAAGTTTGATCCTGATCTTTGCTGGTAGCCTTACAGGATTCCACGATGTGGATGAGTGAACTTGTTGCTCTCACAAGTCGCTTCCATGAGGAAAAACGCTCGAATCTGTGAGATCCAAGGTGTGTTCTGTCGTTGGGCAGGTTGGTGATGTGTGCCCGCACCTCTATGTCTGAGTCCGGGTTGATGAGGTCAAAGACTTCAGGTGATGATGGTTCCTCTACTTGTAGCAGAAACGTTGGTCCTCTAAGCCAGGTTGTCTCACCTAGCATAGCTGCAGGCACAGAACGTGTGCCAAGGTCAGCTGGGTTATGGCTTGTGGAGATGTAGTGCCACTGGGTTGGTTCAGAAGACCGCCGTATACGCTGCACTCTGTTGCTCACATATACATAGAACCTTCTTGTCTGGTTGCTAATGTATCCTAGGACAACTCGGCTATCTGTATAGAACTTGACAGCATCCAGAGCTATATCTAGCTCGCTTGTGACTAGCTCAGCGACTTCCACACCCAACACGGCAGCTCCCAACTCCAATCTTGGGATAGTGTGAGCCGACTGTGGAGTTAACTTAGCTTTTCCAAGGACAAATCCTACTTGACATTTTTGCTCAACATCAATTACTTGGAGATAGGCGACTGCTGCAATAGCCTTCACTGAAGCGTCTGAGAACACGTGTAGCTCCTTTCTTATGGCTGTTGAGATTGTAGAAGCAGAATAGGTTCTTGGGATCTCCAACTGCCTGAGGTCTTGAAGAGAGCTTCTCCAAGCGTTCCACTCATCTTCCCTTTCTGGAGGAAGAGGAGAGTCCCAGTCGGAGGCTTCGTTTGTGAGCTCTCGTAACAGGATCTTTCCCTGTATCGTAACTGGCGCAACGAATCCAAGTGGATCGAAGAGGCCGTTGACAGTAGCTAGAACACCCCTACGTGTGAAAAGCTTTGTGGATTCTGCTACTTGAAACGTGAAGACATCTTTCTTCAGATCCCAACTCACTCCAAGGCTCCGTTGAATAGGAGTGGGATCGACATCCAAGTTTAGGTCTTTGAGTCCCTTTGCTCGATCCTCAGCAGAGAATGCTTCCATAACCTCCTGGCTGTTGGAAGCAACTTTGTGAAGTCGCAGGTTCGACGCAGCAAGCATTTCCTGTGTCCGCTTCAGTAGGTCGATGGCTTCACGTGCTGTGGGCCTTGACAGGAGTCCGTCGTCAACGTAGAACTCTCTTTCGATGAACTGTTTGGCGTCAGACCCAAATTCTTCTTCACCATGAGCTGCAGCACGTCTGAGACCATAGATTGCCACCGCAGGAGAGGGACTGTTCCCGAATACGTGAACCTTCATGCGGTACTCACATATGTCGTTCCTAGGATCGTTGTCCTCGTACCACAGAAAGCGGAGAAAGTTCCTGTGGTCTTCTTTCACAACGAAGCTGTGAAACATTTGTTCTATGTCCACAGTGACAGCGATCGGTTCTTGTCTGAATCGCACCAGTACTCCTAAGAGGCTGTTATTTAAGTCCGGACCAGAAAGGAGAACATCGTTCAGTGACACGCCTTTCCATTTTGCACTGGAATCGAAGACGACTCGAATCTGGCCTGGCTTCTGAGGGTGATAAACCCAGAAGATAGGTAAGTACCAACATTCTTGTCCGTTCTCCAATGTAGGAGCCAGCTCAGCATGATCACGGTCGAAGATGTTCTGCATGAACGCGATGAAGTGCCTCTTCATCTCGGGCCTTTTCTCCAGTGTGTTTTGAAGAGAGGTAAGTCGTGTGAGGGCCTGGCCTCGGCTGTGAGGGAGTTGCTGACGTGGTGTTCTGAATGGCAATGGTGCCACCCAGCTGTTGCAGTCATCCATATACATTTCTTTGTCCATGACCTTTAAGAACAGTCTGTCTTCAATAGAGAGTCCAATCTTGTTGTCATCCTCGGACGTGTTGAAGATGGTGCTCCCTAAGTTGCATTCCCGGATACTGTGGGTGCCTTGCGCTGGGGCAATCTGATGTGCTGGCTTCGGAACATATTGCTCCTTCACCTGGATCCTGTTCGGACATGGGCTGAAGAATGAAGGGCGTTGGTTCTCAAGCACATTGGTGCGGTAGCTTTGGATGTCTGAAGGCTTGTGGGCTGCCTCTAGGCAGACTTCTCCTATGATGACCCATCCCAGGTCGAGTCGTTGTGCGTAGGGGGCGTCATGTGGACCGTTCCGTTGCTCCCGCACTTTATGAACTCTAAGGATGTCTCGGCCTAGCAAGAGAAGGATCTGTGCTTTAGAATCCAAAGGTGGTATACCATATGCTATGGGCTTGAGGTGGGAATGATGCAACGCTGCTTCTGGCGTAGGTATCTCAGCTCTTTCGGTGGGAATGTTGTTACACTCTATTAGTGTAGGTAGTGTCACTGTTGTAGCTCCATCCACAGATTCCACCACAAAGCCTGTGGCTCTCCTTCCTGTCATCTGAGTTGTACCTGCACATGTACGAAGTGTGAATGCTGAATCTGACCCCTTGATGTGGAACATATCAAAGAATTCAGACCTTGCAAGCGACCTGTTGCTTTGGTCATCCAGCACAACATATGCTCTGGTTGCTCTCTCTGGGTGTGCTTCTGGGAATATATTCACCAGGCAAATCTTCGAGCAGGATCTGCCGCTTTGACCCTCTCCACAGACTTCTGTGCAATTTGAGGTGACTGCAGATTGGTCTGATCCTCCTTCTCCCTCCCCGCCATCCTCAGATGGGGCTGGAGGCGGAGGTCCTGGATGAAGAGCCGTGGTGTGGCTGTTACTCTCACATTCCATGCACTTGATGGCTGTGGTGCAGTTCTTGGCTAGATGAGTAGTTGTGGAACAACATCTGAAGCAGACACCGTTGTCTTTGAGGAAGGCCTTGCGCTCCTCGAGGGGCTTGCTTCTGAAACCTCTGCAGCGTGTTAGGGGGTGTGGCTTCTTATGGAGAGGGCATAGTTTTTTTATGTCCACTGCTGTTCGGCCTGAACCGTCTCGGGTGTCTTTCTCGTGAGAGACATCTGTCTTATGTGCAGAGACCATGCTCTTACTTTGTCTCTTGAATGGCTGCTCTGACTTCATCTGGGCTGTGTTACTCATCGATAGCCTGAAGCTTGGGTCATTGCGAGCTCGTGCCTCTTTGGTGATGAACTCGCAGAAGAATGTGAATGGGGGAAAAACTACCTGTCGCTCAGATTTGTATCTGGAACCCTGTGATATCCATTTCTCTTGGATGTTGTAGGGCAACTTGTCTACGATGGGCAAAATGCCGCGTGAAGTGTCCAAATAGCTCAAACCAGGCAGGTAACCTTCGAACATGGCTGCTTCCAACTCTTGGAGAAGGTCACTTAGCTCTCTCAGCTTCACAGGATCTTTATTGCTGATCTTTGGGAAGTTCTCCAGCCTGTCGAAGAGGGACTTTTCAATTACCTCTGGAGACCCGAAGCACTCTTCTAAGCGTTCCCAAGCTTTGCATAGACCTTGAGATGAATGACTTACATGTACTGCTCTTATTCGTTTCACGTGCTTTGCAGATTCACTCCCTAACCACTTAATCATGAGGTCCATCTCTTCATTAGCACTGAGTAGTAGTCCGTCAATGGCGTTCTTGAAGGACGACTTCCATGCCCAGTAATTTTCTGGGTGATCATCGAACTTGGTGAGACCGGAGGTTACGAGGTCTCTGCGTGCTAGGTACCGAGCCACATCACTGATGTCGGTTGTGTCACCGCTTCCTGTTGGTTTGTATGGTGAACCCTTGGGCCTGCTGGGTGTGAGCTGCTCTGATGTCTTTGGCCTACTAGGTCGCAGTGATGGAGAGCTGTGCTCATGCTTCACGGTGGAGGAGTGCTGTCTCTCGTATGAAACAGCCAGACGCTGTCTGGGTGGTGAGGAGGATCTCAGCCTATGGACTATCGGTTCCAGATTGGCTATAGAGTCCTTAACATCTTCGGCAGATAGTGGTAGCTGTGACTGTTGTTCTACGTACTGGCGTGTGCGGTCAACAGTGGCATGAATGACAGCTTCGATACCGTTGTTTTCTTCCTCCGCTGCTGCTTCAAGAACATTAGCTTCAGCGATGGCTTCTGCCACTTCTTTCTCATGCAGCAAGTTCTTTAATTTTGCTTCCATTTGGGCTTTTTCGATCATAATCTCTGATTCCATTTTTGCATAGCCAGCACGTGTGCGTGCTACTTCCACTTTGACACGTGCATTGACAGCTGCCCTACTGGCTGTTGATTTAAAAGACCTAGATGTGCTAGAGGCCACTGACCTTGTCTCAGCATTGCTCAACTCTTCCATCATGAATATTGCTGTGTGCTTGGCGTGAGCAAGGATGATGGGGAGCAGTGCTTGCGCTGAAGATCTCTCTCCTTGAGTCGATCCGCCCGCTGAGTGGTTGCTTTTTTACTATTCTGTTCCCACTGCGCGTAACCAGGGCGCAACTTCCACAGATAGCGAACACACACTGACACATAAATGAATCTTCAGACGCTGGAGTAAAGTTTAGTTCTTTACTCAACCCTCAGAAACATGAGTGGTCGTTTGGTTATTTTATAAAACTGTAAATAAACATAAGAGTACAATTACTGTAATGCTCAAAACTATACTGTTACACTTTCAACATCAACAGTATGTAGCCAACATATAATATCAATATAGCAATACAAATAGTTATACTTAAATAATATAAGCTATGCATTTATAAACATATACAGTATACATTGTAGTTAAACAAGAAAAGAAAAGGCAACTTACAAGCAAAGCCTTTTCCAGGGCAAGAATGTAAACAAAGAGATTCTCCGGAGCTTTTCCTCTCAACTAGCTGCTGCTACGAGCTATCACGTCTGAACAGTGTGCTCACGTCATGTGACTAATGTTCGTCATGTGACTAATCAAAACCGAAACTGAATAAAGGCAGTAACAAATGTAATGTCATAAAATGTCCACTAGATGTCTCTAAAATGAAAACCTAAGAAACCATGACATACATAACTATAAAACATAACTATAATACATATGACTATAATATATATGACGGCAATACGACTGTAATACATATGACTGTAATACATATGACTATGATACATATGACTATAGAATACTGAGCATTATTTAATTGAATTGCACAGCCGTGGATGGAGCAAGGGAGGCAGAAAGAGAGAGGAGGAGAGAGAGTGTAGGAGTCTCCGCCAGTAGCTATGATGAAGTTCCATCCATTGTGTTTTTAATCAGAGACAGATACATTACTGTCTCCCACACACACTCTATGAAATAGCTAATGTGATTTCTCCAATCTTATTTCCCACTGAATGAGCCTGCAAGCGGAAAGTGGTGGGGTGTGTGTGGGTGTGTGTGTGTGTGTGTGTTTGTGTGTGTGTGTATGTGTGTGTGTGTGTGTGCGTGTGCGTGTGCGTGTGCGTGTGTGTGCATTAAACCCTAAAAGATCATGCTGTTCTCATGATTCATGATATCCTGTGTGAGTGTGTGCGAGTGCGAGTGTGTGTGTGTGTGTGTGTGTGTGTGTGTGTGTGTGTGCGTTCCATCTCTTGCTGCAGGCACCCTGTTGTGTCACCCCCCGTTGGAACATTCTCAGGAACACATCTCTCTCATCCACCTCTTCAGTTATACACAGTGCCCTCCATAAGTATTGTGGCAGTTTTCTGTCTTCTTACGGCTGGATTTGAAATAATAACAATTGCTACAAGATTAGAGAGTAGATTATTATCTTCTATTTGAGGGTATTTGTGTACATTGGTTTAACCATTTAGAAATCCCAAATCCTCAAATCCCAAATCCCAAATCTCAAATCCCAACTGGGAACACCTCCACTAGTGTGCTCTTGAGTAAGGCACTTAGCCCTAAGTTACTCCAGGGAAGACTGTCCCTGTAATCTCTAATTGTAAGTCACTTTGGATAAAAGCGTCGGCTAAATAGTTCAAATGTAAATGTAAGTGGTGTAGCACACTAGGGCGCCCGTCATATCACTGCAAGGTCCCTGGTTTGATTACAAAAGAAAGACATTACAAAACACTTTATACAGAGTCCGTAGAGAGTCCATTTGATAGCAAAAGGAGAAACAATGCTGCACTGTCCCAACAGTGCCGGAGGGCGCTGTATTACTGTGTTATTACTGTATTATTACTGTATTCCTCTCCTCCGAGTCTGTGTTAACACAACCCGTCCTCATGCTCCACATGAAATGAAAAATAATGGTGGATGTGAATTATTCATGTGTAATAATGACATTACACGTCATGCATACTCAATGTAGCGCTAGCGTGTGTTAAATTGCATTCCTATACATGATTCATGTGTGTGTGTGTGTGTGTGTGTGTGTGTGTGTGTATGTGTGTGTAAGTTATCATTCTCGGTTTATTGTCCCCTAAGGTGCTTTAATAAAAGGTATGTGCTGTGACGTCTGGTGCTTATCAAATAACTGCCGTCTCTCCGTGTGCTCATGGCCGGTGTCGTACACCGAATGTGCCGTTACTGTTATTTAAGCGTGTGTCATACTGTGTGAGTCATACAGACCCTCAGAGGAGAGAGGCAGGACAGAAGAGGAAAGGTTAAGCATTGATGCAGTCCCAGGGTACAGTCCACAGACAGTGGGTCCATATGTACTGAGAAATGTATGCACTCACTGCAATGTCAGTTGCTTTGGATAAAAGCGTCAGCTAAATGACATATATTATTATTATTATTATTATTATTATTATTATTATTATTATGTCACTATTTGCGGTAAAAATGACCACACACTCAAAACGACAACAGGCCTGCTGATTGATAAGAAGGCACACTGCTAATAGATGGAGTGACCTTATGTTGACAAGGAGGAATGAGAGATGTTGCTCCCTATAAACCTGTAGGGTGTTTTTTTTCAATTACAAATGGTGCCCTCTTTTCTCCCTCTTTTCTCCTTGACTACAGTGGACTTCCACAGCGGAGGTCACGTCCAGGTATGTGATGGACATCATTGGTCACTACTAAGATGGTGTGTTGTACTGTCCACAGAACAACGCACGCACGCACACACTCACACAGGAACACACATCAGCCTTAAGCCAGCAATCAATGCCAGCAAGAGAGAAACATGAACACAGAACATACCTGCTATAGAAGTCTACTTTTCTTTAACCAATATTATATTAGAAACTAAATAAATACGATCAATAATAGAGAATGTATAGATTGCATGTTGCATTAAGATGTATGCTACCCTTTACGGTTGCAGTTTACCTTAATAGGTAGCATACATCGTAATTATTGATGGTATTTATTTTGTTCTGGCATTTAGTAATTGCCCTATTAGGATACCCATAGTGTAATGTATCCTCATTCTGTGCAAATACTTTTTAAATTATTGTTAATGAGAAACTCCTAATCTTCCTGGCTGCTCTATACCAACCAATGTTAGGTTTAATCCCATCTAGTCTACTACATCTGGTTTTATTGTCTATTGTAAAAGTATAGGAGTTAGGTAGTGTGAGGAACTCCAGTACTGATTTCAAAGTTGATTCAAATTATAATGACTTAAAATAATTAATTAACAAAAATAATTATTAACACTTTTTGATCCAAAGCATAAGATAAAGAACATTATTTTCTGTTCTGAAGCTGTGGTGTCTAAAAGTTAATACCCCCATTAAAACAAGTTTCCAAGTATGATGTAATAGTATGTAATTGTAATTCCAAGTATGTTGTCTTTTGGAACTCTCTCTCCATAGTGATCCGCAACGCCCCCACCCTGGACTCCTTCAAATTAGCCCTCAAAACACATCTGTTCTCCAAGGCCTTTGGCCCCTAGTCAATGTTTCAGTTTTGCTTTGTTTGTTTTCTGTTTTGTCTGTCTGATCATTGTAAAGCGTCCTTGGGGTTTTTGAAAGGCGCTATATAAACTAAAGTTATTATTATTATTAATATCCTATAAAGTAATATCCTACTTTTGCTATACATTCAAAGTTATCAAAGAGATACATTATGCATGCCATTTAGCAGATACTTTTATCAAAAGCCACTTTTTTATTTGATAAAACAACAGCTATAGCCTATAGGCCATTAGTTTGATCCAATATCAATCGCGATAGAACGGTAACAGTTGAACAACATGATAATCACGTTGAAAATAAACCTGATTTGGCCGGGAACAATACCGACTCTGCCATTGGAATTAGATTGGGAATTGTCTTTTGGGGCAGAACTACCAGTGACAACCACATCGGTAACACGGTTTTGTGGCGTGCCCACCAGACGGCCAACTGATCAAATACAGATCTGCCCAACAGACGGTTCCGCAATCATCATAACAAAATCTTATTCCATTGTCCTCCAACTATTGCTGAATGTCCTCTTCACAACAAAGTCATCGCAACCTCTTATAAAATTGGATCTGTACACACATGGAGTGACCGAGGAGGGTTTCCTTCTGGATTAGCCTGACAGGGTAGCCCTGGTGGACAGGGAAGAAGTACCATGCCTCCTTCTGATTGGATTAGAGCTCTCAGAGACGACAATTAAGGTCTGGTGGCCGCAGGCTCCTCACTTCTCGGAAGGAAACACAATACTGGGGAAACACACACACACACGCACGCACGCACACACACACACACACATTCACACACACACACACACACACACACGCACACACACATTCACACACACACACACACACACACACACACACACACACATACACAGATTCTCTCACACACACACACACACACACACACACACACACATACAGTACATACAAGAACTTTCATCTGAATGTACAGCAACCACTGTACAGCAGTATTTGCTAATGCTGTTTGCTTTTGTCTACCCCTGATAGCTTCCCCTTACCACAACCACTCAAAGTTAATGCCTAATAATGCTTAGCCGCCACACAATTTAGGTTGGTTGTCGCCTCTCAATTCACTGCTGCTCTGAATGCACACTGCATTTTCGATAAATTCCAATCTGATTTCCATCAGAAGCACTCCACCGAAACAGCTCTCCTCAGAGTCTCAAATAACATCTTGAGATCATCTGATGAGGGAAAATGTTCTGTTCTGGTGCTATTAGATCTAAGTGCAGCCTTTGACACGGTTGATCACTGCATTCTGATCGATGAGGCTGAGGCAGTGGGCTGGTATCATTGGGAGCGCCCTGGACTGGTTCTCCTCTTATCTTCATGATAGGAGTTTTTCTGTGTCTGTTGGCCCTTTCACATCTGAAACTGCTGCTTTGTCCTGTGGTGTTCCCCATGGTTCTGTCTAGGAATGATCATTAGCAAATTCAAAGAGGTCTCCTATCACTGTTACGCAGACGATATTCAATTGTACATCTCATTTAAGCCAGATCAAACCGACACGTTGTCTGTTCTATTTGACTGTCTGACTGCTGTGAAGGATTGGATGGCAAACAACTTCCTTCAACTAAACGCAGATGAAACCGAGGTTCTTATTAGAGGTTTAGATAAAGTCACTCCATACATGCATGGGAACCCTCTCAACAACAGTGAGGTCCAAGCTCAGAAACCTTGGTGTTATTTTTGACCTGCAAATGCACTTTGATCATCACATCAGGTCACTGACACGTACCAGTTTTTTCCATCTGCGCAATATTGCTAAACTTCGGTCTGTGGTATCCCATGCAGAGTTGGAAATGATCATTCACACTTTTGTATCATCCCGATTGGACTATTGCAATTCCCTGTTCACCTGCCTCGACGCATCCACCCTGGGTCGGCTACAAATGGTCCAACATGCAGCTGCAAGGCTGTTGACTAGGTCCAGAAAGTCATGTCATATCAGTCCCATCTTAGCATCCCTACACTGGCTCCCCATCAAATTTAGAATTCAATTTAAGGTTCTGGTCATCACTTACAGAGCCCTTCATGGTCAGGCACCTGCATACATCTAGTTTAGTTTAGTTTAGTTTAGTTTATTAGTTTATTATATCGAGGACAATCCAAATACATGAACCATATAAAATACAGTAAAAAAGGCAGCATAAGCCTAGTCGGCTAATTTTCAGCTGAAGTCCCCGGCCAGTTGCAACATGGCATCCTGAAAATTAACGTCATTAGTTAAAATAAAACATTTAAATATTCTAAGAACACGTGGCTGAGACAAGGTACCCCAACATCACACTTGACAAAAAACACACGTAAGCAAGCTGAGGTGATTGAAGGGGCTACAACAAACACCACATACACACTTATGGGGGCAATTACAGGCCACACAACATTAAGCACTTACAAACAGCAATACATTAAACAAAACAAATCTGTGACCTACTGCGTCCTTACAGCCCCAGTAGGTCTCTCAGGTCCTCTGACCAGGGTTTGTTGGTTGTCCCCCGTGGCAGATTAAAAACCAAAGGTGATAGAGCATTCCAAACCGTGGCTCCCAAACTTTGGAATGCTCTTCCCTTGGATCTTAGATCAGTGGTCTCGGTTGAAGCTTTTAAAAAACAGCTGAAGACTGTCCTGTTTCGACAGGCTTTTGGCTAAACCCCAAAAGCCTGTCTTTTTGTGTCCTGTTATTATTTGTTGTACACTTGTTATTTGTTTCTTGTTCTTTTTTCACTTGTTTACCTATTTCTTTTAACCTGCTATAACTTTTGCTCTTTTATTATGTAAAGCACTTTGTGACCCCTGGTCTGGGATAGGTGCTATAGAAATAAACGTTGCTTACTTACTTACTTACAATTTAAATGTAAAAAAGATAAACTTCTTTCTTAAGTCACTCAAATTCACCCTCATGTAGCTTACCTTCAGTTTTTTAGGTTTTGTTCAAAAATCTCTCAAATGAGTCAACCGGGACATGCATTCAGCAGGAGACTGTTGATAAATGCATTGCATGCGATTCAATCAAAACCTGCAGTATTGGGGAAACTGATTGACACACCATATCTTTCTAAAACATTATGGTTGCTGAGGAAAGTGAGGCACGGAGAGACAGACACATAGCAAGACATACTTGGAAGCACACGCACGCCCGCACGCCCGCAGGCCCGCACGCCCGCACACGCACACCATTTTGCATTCCCCAGTTCCAGGCAGCGGGAATCCCTTCAATTTAACAGCCTAAGTCTGTGTGATGCCATCGTTTATTCTATAGCAATGCAGCTCAGCATGTACCTCAGAAAATTACCTCAATAAGTCACTAACGGAGCACTCTCTCTCTCTCTCTCTCTCTCTCTCGCTCTCTGTCTCTCTCTGTCTCTCTGTCTCTATCTCTCTCTCTCTCTCTTTCTGTGTCTCTCTCTCTCTTTCTGTCTCTCTCTCGCTCTCTCTCTTCAAATATATATCCTCGCCAGGTCTCTATCATCCTACTCACCAACTTCCTCCCTCTTTCTCTCTCCCTGCCTTATTCTCTCCTTTTCTCTCTGTCTTTTCCAGTTATTGCCACAGTAATGCAGTTTGTTTATTTCATTAGTCAAGGGTGAGGCCACAACCCCTTCTTCACCCCTCTTCATCTTGCTCTCTTTTACCAGACATCTCCTCTTTTTCTCTCTCTCTTTCTCTCCCTCATTTCTTTTTTATTTTATTTTCAAGCTTTATGGTCTGGCGAGCTAAAGGCGCTCCCTTACACAAACACACACACACACACACACACACACACACACACACACACACAAGGAAGAACATTTGAACGGAGACATCTCCCTCTCCCTGATTCTCTCTCCCTCTCCCTCTCTCTCTATCCATCTCTCTCTTTAGTATCTAGTGTGAATATTTTAAATTGCATTGCTTTGATATCATCTGAAAGAATATCTACAGTCATAAAGTAGGACTCTGGTTCCAGCCAACAGGCCAGCGGCATATATCTCTCTGGTGTCTATAGTCGGTAATAACATTAAATGTCTCCTCTATCAGTTTGGGTCTGTCGTAGCGAGGAGGAGTGTTATTTGAAGGGGGAGGAGAGGAGAGGTGGGAGGGTAAGGTCGCCTCCCTCTGTTCTCTCCCTCTTGTTGAAAGTGACTCAGCATAACACACCAACACCAAAGGAGGACTGTCGGCGCGCGCACACGCGCGCTCACACACACACACACACACACACATACACATACACATACACATACACATACACATACACACACACACACACACACACACACACACACACATGTATAGTGTGTGTTTGTGAGAGAGAAAAAAGAAAGAGCGATAGAGAGGTGTGCATAAGTGACAGAGGGAGAGAGAGTGAGACACCCACAGAGAGAGAGTGACACACACACACACACACACACACACACACTGAGAGAGAAGCTGTCTGTCTCATCTCCTCTGCCAGGCTTTGGTCAGACAGAGACAGCGACAGAGACAGAGAAAAAGAGGATGACATCGTGGGTGAAAGAATGAAAGTGTCAATTTCTCTTCCCTCATGAAGAGCACATTAATAAGCAGGAGAGCTTTTGAGGAGCTTGTTTCCTTGGATCTGTCTATGACCGTCCTGGCACTTCTTTACATTCCAGTCTTCCTACTCCTTGTCTGTACCTCAGCCAACTCTGCTAATGAGCTACATGCCTACAGGCACCGTATGTTGACAATGTCCACAAGGGATGACAGGAGAGAAAGAGAGGCAGGGAGAGGGAGTGAAATGGATAGAGAGAAAGAGATATGAAGGGATGGAGAGAGAGGAGGAGGCGGATGGGGAAATAGAGATTGAGGGAGGTACAGGAGAGAGAGAGAAGGGATGGAGGGAGAGGAGGAGGAGGAGGATGGGGATATAGAGATCGAGGGAGCAATACAGAGCAAAAATGAAAGAAGACTGAAAATGAGAGAAGGGGTGGGAGGGAGGGAGGGAGAAGGAGAAGGAGAGAGGCAAAGAGGGAATGGTGGAAAAAGCATAGGGAGAGCTGACCATAGCCAGCCTCCCAGACACATTACTGAGTGTTAAGCACTTAGTGATTTCCTTGTATTTGAAAGCCTGCAATACTGTACCAATTAAAACAATAATTAATGTTTCCTATAAAAAAAAACACACCACTAGTGTGAAAGATGTCTAAGAATGACGCAAATGGGTCATTACACATGCTCTTAGACAAATGTATTCATTGTAAGTCGCTTGAAGTGGCTGATAAGCGCTGAAACGTAAATGTAAATATATCAAAATGTGGTTACATTCACAGCTGCTGCAGCTGCAATCTGCATTGAGGATCAGAAAGAATGACTTGCTCTCTCAGCAACTGTCAGTTAGACTTGTAGCAATTGAGCATACATTTTACAAAGTCTAAATAGTCAAATCAAGAAGAAATTCGTTAAGTAGGGTCAGTCAGTACACATGTTAACGTTGGATTGAATTGTCAAGCTTAAAAGATGAAGGAGCACTTGCATTTTAGTATGTATCATTAATTAATAACCCAATGGTCCTCACAGGCTGAACATTTAAAATGTCTAAATAGTACTCTGAACGGAAGTTCTTTAATTAAGTGGACTCTACAAATGTTAAAGTTTAATTGAGGTGCCATGCTTAACATATTGAAAAGTGGATACTTTCAGAGTGAATGGCCTTAGGCTATAGGAACTGAGTACAGTTTAAAAAGTATAAATGGTATGAAAAAATCTGAATGGAAGATCTTTAAGTGGAGACAGTTTTTTGGGGGGGTTGATTTTGTAGCTATATAGATAGACTGATATAGATAGCCTTGTATAGTTCAGTGGAGTGGGTAGAGAGGTGATTGGTTGGTGATTGGTTAAGTGGTTGAGAGTGGTTTCAGCCAGGCTGGCGGTGGCTATGGGCGGTGGTGGGCTCAGCCCACCCAAACAAGTGTCTTGCCCACCCAATCAAACGTTTCAGATTTTTTAATATTCCGGGGGCGTGTTTGAATGTTTAATCTCACATTTGTATTTACTGTAGGTCCATATACTGTCCATATGTCTATCTACTTAGCACTGCCCATAGCCACTGCCAGCACCACCTACCGCTACCCCCCCCTTTGTCTGCCTGTCGGTCTGTCAACCTGTCAGCCTGTCGGCCTGGCTACCGCTAGCCTCCCCCCCCACCCCTCACCCTGTTGGCCCCTGCCAACCAAAGGTGTTGGTTCTGGCGCCGGGCCAGGGTGTCAGTGGGAACTGGTTGCCAAGACAGTGAAATGTTGTGTCATCATTCTAAGAATGTGCTCTGTGCTGCAGGTCTCCTGCTGTTTTTTTTCAAGAGTTCTGAAAGTTTAAAATAACATTATGCAGTTGCTGAACAAGTTCTAGTTTGAGTTACAAAAAGCTGAATATTTAAAAAAGTCTAAAGCGTGTCAAAAAGTTTAATACAAGCAACTAAAGTTAGACATGTTGTAAAGTTGGATTGGTGTAAATAGCTTAAAAGCTGTAGGAAGAGTAGCAGGAATAATAATAATAATAATAATAATAATAATATTAACAATAATAATAATAATAATAATAATAATAATAGTAAGTGAAAGTAAAATACAGTTCCCTCCATAAGTATTGGGAATAGGAAGCATTTTGTCTCCTTTTAGCTCTATTCTCCAACAGTTTGGATTTGAAATCAAACTTACTATCAGGGTCAAAAGGAGATTCTCAGATTTAATTCAATGTTGTTGTTGTTTTGTTCTGATTTGTTTTACCATTTATAAAGTACACCGTTTAAAAAAAAAAGACTCCTATTTCAGGGCTCCAAAAGTATTGGGGAAAAAAATCATATAACGTCCAAATAAATCACTCATGTTTAGTATTTGGTTAACAATCCTTTGCATGCAATACCTGCCTGAACTCTGCAACCCATTGACTTCACCAGGCGCTGTGTATATTCTCTGGTGATGCCAGGGGAGTATTCCATCAACGTCACTAAAGGAAAATCTAGGCTTATTTTGATACATCTTGCAAGACTTGTAAAAAAATAAGCCTGGATTTTCCTTTAGCCACATTGATGGATTACCCCCCAGGCCTGCACTGAAGGCCATCTTCAAGTGTTTTTCAGGTCTTTTTGCCTTCAGCCAATCAAATGCACATTCAGTTGGATTTAATCTAAGACTGACTGAGCCACTCTAGAACTGAAGTTTCTTCTAGAACTGCACTGCAGGTTTCCACCGTAGACAGAAGATCCATCTCATCAGGCTACAACTGTCCCTTCTGAAACCTCCCCATCCCAATGTTCCGTTTCTTTACTGTATGTTTGTATGTTAACAACAACAACAACAACAACAACAACAAAAATAATAAACGTTCTTCTTCTAGCATTATGACTGCCACTGGCCCGAGCAGGGATGACTTTTCTTGCGATGACTGGATAGATGATAGATGATTCACTTACTGAGACAAATGTATTTTGGTGCCGCAGCCTATTTCAGTATTGTTGCTGAACATGTGCATCCCTTCATGGCCACAACGTACCCATCTTCTAATGGCCTATTTCCAGCATGATAATACACCATGTCACAAAGCAAGAGTCGTCTCAAACTGGTTTCATGAACATCAGTGTTCAAAGGGAAACCCTACCCAGTATTAGTATAGTGTTCCTAATAAAGGGAGGCGTGTCGATTTTGTCGCACCGGCGAATTCGATTCCATTGTTTTGAATGCATCTCAATGAGACAATGCACACGGCGTGCGATGCGATATTGTCGCACGACAACATTCGATTCTCCATTCACATTCATTCATTCATTGGTGTGAATTGAGAATCGAATGTTGTCGTGCGACAAAATCGCACGCCGTGTGCATTGGCCTTTTCTGTCCCTCATCCTAGCCCTACCTGCCTGCTCCCATCATCCCTTGACACCAAGGGGCTCAACTTGTGGTGCCCAAGCAGAAAATGAATGACACAAACTGCACTCTTTGCGTTGTGAGTGAGCTGTGTCCATATAGCCTACTGCTGAAATGTGTGGAATCAACTAAGAGACAGTATATCACAGTGGTCTGTGGAAACTAAAACAAATTCTTGGACAACCGCTTCTCATACACCTTTGAAGCTATTCCCTAACCAATCCAACTGCAAAATGTGAAGAAAACTGAAAATGAACCCTGTAAAATGTATTTGTATGTATTTGTTACATCTGTTATAGTACCCATATAACTATCGATCTATCTATCTATCTTTCTCTCATCTGTGCTTGGCTTACGCTATCCATCCATCCATCCATCCATCTCTATATCTACTCTTGTCTCATCTGTCTGGCTATCTTACCCTGTTTCATTGATTTGATATTGATTCACAGTTTTTCTCAATTGCTTGAGCACATTTGTGACACGGTCTGGTGAAAAGGTCTGTATGTCGGCAATTCTCAAGTCGCACTAATGACCAGAACATTTTAAAAAAAATGTTTTCCTTTTCTTGTCATTATGAACATTTAAGTGTTGAAGAGCCTACTCAATATACGTTTTGGGATCGTTAAATACTTATAATTAGTGAATTGGATTCACCGTATCGTGTCCCGTCCTGCTTCAGGCTACTGGGTTAGTGATATATGGCTTGTAAACAAACTTGCGTTTTAGGACGTGTTCAAAGGCAAGGACTGTGTGATCATCTAATTATGTGTAGTTATGTGTTTTTAGCATGTTGATGTTCTATCAGCATGTTGTGATGTGCTAAAGCGAGTTTCTCCTGTATTTGGTTTGAGATGTACCAACATTCAAATAAGCATATCTTCTTCAAAGATTTTCAGATTTCAATGTATGACACATTATTGAAAGCTTACAATCTCATCTTTCATAATCTGTAAAAAAAACTTTAAAATGACCTTGCCGTACTTGGAGACTTCACCAGACCCTGTCACATTTGTCCAAACAGAATTAACTTTTTCAATTAACACACAGACAGAAACTGAAACACGTTGGCCAAAATGACATCCACATGCAGGACAAGTGGAGTCTCTGTTTCTTGTTTGTCTTTGAGGTATTTCAGATGTCAGCTGTGTTTAAATATATCTATGATGTATCTGACTGGCATAAAATGATCCACTGTCATTGTCCTGACATTGGCATTTGCTCAGGATAATGCATCATCACTTGATGTGTCTATTGGGGGCACAGTGGGTGGGATAGGACAATCACAAACACAGGCAGACACAGAAACACACGTGTAAAAAGAACACACACACACACACACACACACACACACACACACACACACACACACACACGTTTCCAACAAAATTACCACATGTCCAAAACATCACTATTGACAGAATGCCACTAATCTATACGGTCAATAGATTGATCTTAAGTATGTTAATCAACCAAAACAACAGTGCAGTAGTGAATGTGGATGTGAAGTAACAGTGCAGTAGTGAATGTGGATAGAACTCATGAGCAACTTAACTCATTATGTTTTGGCGTGAGACCTATTTCTTTGCCTGGAGAAATCTCAAGCTGTAGCGGAGCATGTACAGTACTTGGACTTACGCCAGGCGCAAACACAAAAGCTGTTGCCAGGGCAGTTAAATTTGTGAATGTGTTTTGTATTTGTCTGAACGAGTCATAGAGGGGAACAAAAGACCGAGTCAAACACTTTAAGCCCTGAGGGGTTTAGGAATGCCGCATATCTGTTTTTGAAAACCGCTGTAGCGGCACGGGCTGAGCTCCCGCTGGCACACTTCCCCATGACATCCCAGAGCTTAAGAAGAGGATTTTCGAACCGCGTTAAAGATCTGTGTACGACTATGGCAACACTGAGCTCTTTAGTTTAGACAGTTCGATAGATAGATAGACAGACAGACGGACGGACAGATAGGTACTTTATGGATCCCTGAGGGGAAATGAAGTTACAGCAGCTCACACCTCAAACAACAACACATTAAAGTGACAATTGAATAATCATATTTATGTCTGCAATAAAAACAGACATAAATAGACCTCTGAAACATTATATACAGTAGCAACAGTCCAGTATGATTTAACATCCCTCAGCCTGACTCTGGTCAGTTAGATTTTAGGGAAGGGATGGTCAGAGATGGTTTAGGAAAAACAGCGATAGGTGATATATGAACCCCTGACGACCTCTGATCCCCACCAGGTTAAGGCACCGGGTTGACCACACATCTACTGCAGGGCCATACCATAACTTACCATAACCACTAGGGGCATGACTGCAAAGTTCGTTCCTCTGAGGGAGTTTTTCCACAGTGCCCTATATTCTTCTCCCCTCTGGGGAGTTTTTTCCTTGGCAAACTCCTGGGGGTCTATCTGGTTTAGTGTTAGATCATACTGTTTATGACATATGTATTTATTGATTTATATTACTGTATTTATTGTTTATATTGTTTAGTATTACTTAGTTGTGAAGCACTTTGTGACATCTGACTATGGATGAAATTCTATACAAATAAGCTTGATTGATTGATTGATTGATTGATTGATTGATTGATTGATTGATTGATTGACTAAACGCTGTAGTAGTAGTCACTGTATGGCTGGGCAACTCTCACATAATGACACCTTGCAGTCATGCCCCTAGTGGTTACGGTAGGATACAACCCTGCAGGGGATGTGTGGTTATTATAATAGTATACAGGGACACGTGTGATGGTCGCTCTGAATTCACGTCACAGACCAAGTCCTCTGAGGGAGCTTTCAGTGGGAGACCTCGGAGACGGCTTCCGCCGCAGATCTCAGTAATACTCTTGTTCTCCCTTTCATCTGTTCTCTTTCGATCATTTCCTCTCTTCCCCTCCCCCTCTCTGTCACTCCCTCTTCCCCTCCCTCTCTAGACGAGAGACTGTTGGTAGTGAAGTGAATATTAGTCAGATTGTGTTGTTGGTGTCAGACAGAGAGCTGTGAGACTGAGATAAGACAGTTGACGTTGAGCCGCTGTATTCATGCTAATTATAAGGAGATAAGAAGAAAGACAGACTCAAATCTGTCATATTTATCACCCCTTTCAAACAAGCAGTCTTTCAAAATATTAAAAACAGCAGTTTGGTCTTGTGTTTCGCCAAGAACGTAGAGTACCCGTCAAAAGTTTGGACACACTTTCCCATTAATTTAAGGCCCCTTAGTTCCAGTGAAGGGAAATCTTAATGCTGCAGCATACATTGCGATTTGTATGCTTCCAACTTTGTGGCAACAGTTTGGGGAAGGCCCTTTCCAGTTTCAGCATGACAATGCCCCCATACACAAAGTGAGGTCCATAATGACATGGTTTGCCGATTTGGGTCTGGGAGAACTTGACTGGCCTGAACACAGAGCTCTGACCTCAACCCCATCGAACACCTTTGGATGAATTGGAACGCCGACTGCGACTGTGAGCCAGTCCTTCTCGCCAAACATCAGTGCCCGACCTCGTTAATGCTGTTGTGGCTGAATGAGAGCAAATCCCCGCAACCATATTCTAAAATATTCTAGAAAGTCTTCCCAGAAGAGTGGAAGCTGTTATAACAGCAAAGGTGGGACGGGACCAACTCCATATTAATGCCCATGGTTTGGGAATGGAGTTCAACAAGCACATGGGTGTTATGTTCGGGTGTCCCAATACTTTTGTCCATATAGTGTATAATACTATACTAAAAATAATTTGCAATGAAAAGCGTATAGTAGAATATATAAATACTGCATGTCATGTCTCAAAATCAATATCTAGCTAACCCCTGTTTTGTATGTCCTGCGTATTCGAGAAGAAAGACAACGTGAATTTGACAGGTAGCCTAATTACGGTAGCAACCTAGCTAACATTTTTACGGATTGTGAGAGAGACATAGAGTTTGAATCAATAGTTTTTCTTAGGATTATCTACACAATGATCACAGTACTTATTACTGATATTACTTAGCCTATATTATATTATAAGGCATTATTGCAAATAAATAGAAAAGTCTCATTAATGGTAGTGGCATAGCAAGACAAAACAACAAAAAACACTCTCAAAAAGCCATTTCTCTCTCATTACAATGTTCTAAGGAAACCATCGCACAACATTAATATCTCGTTAGGAGGCATCCGTGGATGTGGATGTGAGGTCTGGCATCATTGACCAGAGGCAGATCATTAGGAAGTCAGTGAAGAGTTCATCGTGTTCAAAAAACACTATTAACTGACAGAAGCACCTTCAAAGACTCGGATGAAGGCTTTTATGCCAAAACATGAGAGATGTTTGAATCAAAGATTAAAAGTGTTTTATCGTGTTTTTACATGCACCTGTCACAAGCACTTGTTTCACAGTTCATTTGCTCTACATATTTTTTTTGATGTACGCCAAGCTTTTTTTCGCCAAGGCTTTTTATGTGGGGGTGGCTGTGGCTCAGGAGGTAGAGCCGCCGTCTATGCGCATGAGCGGAAGTTGAACAGGTGTGTTTGGACTGAGGAAAAGTTTGTGCGTGTCTTTGAAAAAAACAAACGAACAACATAATAACATCTTTATTTAAGCGAGTTAAGGATTTTGAGTACCCCGACAGCTTCGTGCTGATCGGGGGCTTCTAAGGACGGACGACATGGCAACGAACAACGCGAATGGAATGGACGACGATAATAGCAACACGGACAAACGGTATGACGCAAGTTTAACGGTGGAAGTGCGGCTGGAGCAGGGAAGTAATATAACCATGATGGAAATGTTACGAGGCATAAAGGAGGTGTGTGGAAATGTGGAGGGCTGTCGGGATAAAGGAGACAGGAAATATGAGATCACGCTGGCATCGAGGAGAGGGAAGGACAAGCTCACGGATGGGTTCATGATAAAAGACGTGAGAATAATGGGAAGGGACTTGGCGGTGGATGAAATGGTGGTCTCGTTTTTGCATCTCCCGGTATATCTGAAGGACGACGTGATCAGGTACAGGCTGGAGTCGTGGGGGGTGAAGGCGGTATCACCTATTAAAAGAAAGACGTGGCCGGGAACTGACATTGCAGACGGGACGAGATATATGAAGGTGAAGTTCACCGAAGAGGTGAGGTCTTTGCCCTATTCTACCAAGTTTGAGACCCTGGTTGGAGTGGATCACTTTAGGGTGATTCATGATAAGCAGGTGAGGGTATGTAGGCTATGTATCAAACCAGGACATGTAATCCGAGAATGCCCGGAGTTCGTATGCTACAAATGCAATAAACAAGGACATTATGCACGTGAATGCATGGGAAGGAGATATGATGGAGGAGAGAGAGTGAGCAGTGATGAGGAGGAGGAGGAGGGGGAGAAGGAGGAGGAGAAGGAGGAGGAGAAGGAGGAGGAGGAGGAGGTGGTGGAGGAGGAGGAGGAGGAGGGGGACGAAGAAGAGGAGATGGAGGGAGAGGAGGAGGAGGTGGTGGAGGAGGAAGTGGTGGAGACACAAGGAGAAGGTGGGGAAAGGAGCCATGAAGACGTGACGGAGGGAGGAGGACAAGCTGAGGTGGTGGAGGAGACCCAGATGGAGCCGGAAGTGGAGAGAGGAGCGGAGGGGCCTGGTCCGGTGGAAATGGAGGGTAAAGAGAGAGAGGAGATTGGAGCCAGCCTAGACAACGCAGTAAGGGATGGAGAGATGGATGAGGCAGGGCCTTCAACAGAGGGCGTGGGGAAAAGAAAAGGTTCCGATGAAGGACTATATGCGGATGTACAGAGGGTGAGGACAAGATCGGGAAGGGGTGCAAAAGGTGCACAAGGGAAGAAGACTAAGGTAGGAAAATGACATGGCGGTGTACATGATCTTTTTCTTTGTAATCTTGACGATGGTCAGGGTTGTTGCTGTCAACACAAATGGACTCAGGGATAGGAAGAAGATGGAGCTTGTGTTGGCAGCATACAGAGAGGAGATTATATGCCTCCAGGAGACGCATTGGACAGAGGACATAATGGAGGATGTAAGAAGGAGGTGGAATGGACAAGTTTATGTGAGTAATGGAACTGTGTATGCTTGTGGGGTGGCTATTTTGGTAAAGAATGGGGTAGTGAAAAATGTAAGGAATATAATGAATGACAATGAGGGAAGAGTGGTGGGAGTGGGGTTCGAATATCAAGGGATAGAGTATGCACTATATTGTATATATGCACCAAATGTGGACAAATATAGGAAAGTTTTTTTTGAATCTTTGAAAGAGAAATGTGTTGGGAATTGTATTATGGTTGGGGATTATAATGTGGTGGTGGACAGGTTAGATGTAACAAGGGGGGTGAAATTTAGGAATGATCCGTCACGCCCAGTATTATTAGAAATGATGCGCATAAGAGGAATGGTGGATATATGGAGGGAGGGGCACCCTGATGCACAGGTTTTTTCAAGGAGACAAATGGTGATGGGGGTTTTGAGACAATCAAGGATCGATTTATGTTTAGTGAAGAGGGAGGTGAGGCACCTGGTTGGAAGGGTTGAGTATCGGTTTATGGCCTTTAGCGACCACGATGCTCAGTCTTTCCAGCTAGGTGCGAGGAACGTAGGGGGAAGAGGAGGGACATGGTGCTTTAATGCAAGTTTACTGAAAGATAGACGTTTTGGGGTGATAGTAAGAGAGTGTGTGAGTGTTGCTATGGAAGACCAGATGTATGAGAGTGATGTGTGTGTGTGGTGGGAAGGGATGAAGGATAAATTAAAAGCTGTAATAATAGCATTCGCAAAACTGAGAGGAAAAGAGAGGGTGAGGGAGGAAAGAGATTTGCAGAAAAGGTTAGCAATAGAACAGGAAAGAGTTGATAATATTCCAGGGCATGATTTAGCAGAGTATTTGAGAGTGAGGGAAGATTTGAGGGAGCTAGAGAAGAGAAAGTGTGAAGGTGCTTTAGTAAGGAGTAGGGCAAGGTATGTGGTTGAGGGAGAAAGGAGTACAGCATTCTTTTTAGGTTTAGAGAAGAGACAGAAAGAGAAAGGGAAAATTAAGGAATTAGAGAATGATAACGGTGAAATAATAACAGACTTAGTGGGAATAATGGATACTGTGCAGTCATTTTATACAGACCTATATACATCTGGGGGGGTGAATGAGGAATGTATGAATAAAGTATTAGAAGCAGTGGAAGCTAGGGTGACAGAAGAAGAAGGGAAAATGTGTGATGCAGACCTAAGGGTGGAGGAGGTTAAGACAGCCATCATGGGGTTAAACCCAAATAAGAGTCCGGGTTCGGATGGGTTGACGGCTGAATTTTATAAAGCTTTTGTTGACATCCTGGCCCCTATATTGTGCAGAGTGTATACGTGTATGGGGAATAAAAGGGTTGTTCCGGACTCTATGGGTTTGGGGGTGCTCACGTTATTGTATAAGGGTAAAGGGGACAGGAACAAATTACAGAATTATAGAGCATTATCATTACTTAATTGTGATTATAAAACCATAGCAAAAGTATTAGCAAATAGATTGAATAAAGTAATGAAAAACATGATTGCACCTACCCAGGCCTATGGAGTCCCAGGGAGGGATGTGGCAGAGAATATGTGCACATTAAGGGATGTTGTGAAGGACATGAGGGAGGAAGGGGGTTTATTGTTATCTTTGGATTTAAATAAGGCTTTTGACAGGGTGGAACATGTTTTTTTATTGAAAACAATGGAACATTTTGGGATTGGGACTGTTATGAGGGATTGGATTGAACTATTATATAAGAATGCAAGAAGTAAAGTAAAGATAGATGGATTATTGACTGACTCCTTCCCTTTGGGGAGATCAATAAGACAAGGGTGTCCACTGTCAGCATTGCTATATAGCATATCTGTGGAGCCATTGGCAGCGTATATTAAGCAGGAGAAAGAAATTAAGGGAATAAATATGCCGGGGGGAGGAGTTAGCATAATCCATCAATATGCAGATGACACGACATGTACTGTCAGGGATGTAAATAGTGTGAACAAAATAATGGGGTGTGTAAACATATATGGAAAGGCTTCTGGTGCAAAAGTGAATGTTGACAAGTCTGAAATGTTGTGTATAGGGGGAGTGAATACAGACAATTGTGTTTTTGATTTGAAAATTGTAAAGGGGATGATAAAAGTGTTGGGGATATATCTTGGAGAGGATGACAGGGAGGCTGTTGATTACACATGGACAGGGGTTTTGAATAAAATAAGAACAACATTGAATTATTGGAAGCAAAGGAACATGAAACTGAAGGGAAAAGTTGTAATTGTTAATGCACTGTTAATGTCAAAATATGTTTATGTATTAGGAGTATTGAATGTACCAGAGTGGGTTCTAAAAGAAACCAGGATGTTAGTGTCAGATTTTTTGTGGAGAGGAAAGGGGGTTAAAATAGCGTATGATGTATTAGTAGCAGATTATGATAAAGGAGGGTTGAAACTGGTAGATTTGGAAGTAAAGATGAGGGCAATGAGAGTCAGAACAGTCAAAAGGTTTTTGTATGGGGAGGAAGGACATGGATGGAAAGGATACTTTAGGGAATGGGTACATAGATGTGGGGGGTGTGGGGATTATGGGTTGTTGATGTGCTTTAAAGTACGGATGTATGATAGGGTGCCGGAATTCTATAAAGAGGTGTTTAAAGCCTGGGGTAGTTTTTTGCCTCAGGTAGGATATGAGTGTGAGAAGAGAGGGGAGATACTAAATGTTCCAGTTTTATTGAACCCGGTAATTAGAAGAGAGGGGAAAATGTTAGAATCTAGGAGTTTCTGGAGGGCAGGACTGATTAGAGTAAGGGATTTTAGGTATGAGGTAGTGCCAGGGTTCCTATCAGAGCAGGCAATTATAGAAGTTGTTAGGGAAACAGATGAGGAGATGAGAAGGGGAGAAATAGTGAGCATGTATAATAAAATAAAGCAGAGTATACCAGGGGAGTGGGTGAGTAGGTTAGATAGGGAGTTAAAAGGGAAGGAGCAAACAGAGTTACCTAAGTTAAGACTAGGGAAAGGGGAAACAGTGCGGGACTTCTCAGCGGTTAAGGTGAAGGAGTGCTACTGGGCACTGTTGGAGAGCAGAGTGAAGGAGCCTGCGGCAGAGAAGGTGTGGAGGCAGGTGTTCCCAGGATTGGAGGTGAAGAACATATGGAGGAATTTATTTTTAAAATATAATAGTTTAGAATGTACTCATTTTGATTTTATGCTTAGGCATAACAGGGTTTATACTAAGGTGGTGTTGCATCAGGTAGACAGAACAGTTTCGAGGGAGTGTGATGTGTGTGGGATACAGGATGAGAACTTAATGCACATGCTGTTTGAATGTAAAGAAATGAAGGGATTCGAAGAAAGGTTGAAAGGACTAGTGAAGAAGCATTGGGGGGTGGAGGTGGTGGGGATGCAGGAGTGGAGGAGGATGGTGGTTTTTGGGGTGGAGGGAAAGAGAAGGGGAGTGAATATATGGTGTTTAAATTATGTATTATCACAGGCTAGGTATGCAATTTATTTGAGGAGGAATTTAGCAAGATTTGAGGGAAAGTGGATAACGGTGTGGAAAGTCTTTGAGGGATTGGTCAGGAAGAATGTGGGACTGATGCACAAGACAGGGCAAAAAGATTTTGAGAAGTTGTTTATTAGGGATTGTGGGTTTATAAGAGTGGTGGTGGATGGAGGGTTGGAGTTTGATTTAGATTTTTGAAGATGTTTTTTGTGTTGCATTCATTTGTTATTGATTTATGATAAAGGGTTATCTTGGTTATGAAGGACTGACGGAATAATAGATGGATGCATCTCATACCAAAATGGTATGGGTGTGTTTTGTTTTTATCTATTGGTTTTTAATTTATTTTATTTGAATTAGAATACAATGAAGGCTATAAAATGAACATGTATGAATATGTATAGCTATGATTGTATTTAAAAGAATATTTTTATAATAAAAGATAAAAAAAAAAAAAAAGAGCCGCCGTCTAATGATCGCAAGGTCGGCGGTTCGATCCCTGGCTGTCTGAGGTAAAGACACTGAAGACACTGAACCCCAAATTGCTCCTGATGAGCGGGCCAGTGCCTTGCATGATAGCTTGCCGCCATTGTTGTGTGAATGTGTGTGTGAATGGGTGAATGAGAGGTCATTGTAAAGCGCTTTGAAATAAGGCGCCATATAGGTACTGTCCATTTCTGACAATTGTATTTTATTCCGGTTGACCACAGTCCAGAAGTTGCCCATACTTTGCGTGGGGAACACACAAAAAATCCATGGTCAACCATGATATTACTTTCCCATCTCTACAGTTTAACAGTGATGATGTTCTGAGTCATGAGGAACACGGGGAGAGGAGCGTGGCCAGCAGCCTGCACACCTGGTGTCTTGGGAGCCTGCTGGGAGCCCATTAATGATGTGGTCTTGTCCGACTCAGTCTGACCGGTTGTTTGAGGACACAGTTTGAGAATACAATTTATTGTATTTTTTTGGTGCTTTCAAAAAATCTCAAATAAAAATGTTTTCCTATTTTTTGAAAGACCAAAGTGAGACCCCATGCTTAGAATTGATTAACAGACGGTTTTTTAATGCATTCAAACCTAACTATTTTCGCCTTGAGACTGGCATAATATAATGACTTGCAAACCTATCTTTACGTTTTCCCACATCCAATCAAAAGTACTGCAAATTCACAATAATGAACATAATGCCAGCAGTCCTATGATTTATAAAGCACCATTGATTTCCAGTGTCCTTCCTCCCCACCTTTCTCCATATCTCACTAAAACCTTCTTCCTCATCTCTCTCTCCTACAACTCCTGTTCTCCTCTTTCCCCTTCTATCTCTCTATTCCCTTTCTCTCTATGTGAGTACAGGGATGAGGTAGAGCAACTGAGCAAGCTGTGCAAGGTTAACAACCTGCTGCTGAACAAGTCAAAGACCCAGGAAATCATCGTAGACTTCAGGAGGAAAAAGTCAGAGATCCAGCCCCTGCTCATCGACGGAGAGAGCGTGGAGAGAGTCTCAACCCTCCGATTCCTGGGGATGCACATACAGGATGACCTGACCTGGAAGGACAACACAAAAGGCACCATCAAGAGGGCACAACAGCGGCTATACACCCTGAGATGCCTCAGGAAGGAACACAGCAAGCAGGAGATACTGGTGACCTTTTACCGCGGCGCAGTGGAGAGCATCCTCACCTACGGCATCTGCAACTGGTTCTCCAGCTGCACAACAGCGGAGAGAAATGCGCTACAGAGAGTCGTGAGAACAGCACAGAAGATCACCGGCGCCCCCCTCCCCTCTCTGGAAGAGCTGTACAACACACGCTGTCTCAGGAAGGCCTCCAAGATCTCCAGGGACCCGACCCACCCTGGGTACGTACACTTTACCAGGCTGCCCTCGAAAAGGCGGTTCAGGACCCTGGCCGCTAAGACAAACAGACTGAAGAACAGCTTCTACCACAGGGCCGTCCAGGCCCTGAACACAGCAAAGACCTAAGTTCTGGGCCCTGGACAGTCTGGACGGATTGTATGGCAGCTGCTGGACTGAAAAAATCAGGTGTAGTGCTGAGGCACAAACATGTACATTTCAAGCCTGCAAACTGTGACACTTTAAATAACGTGAAACAATACTTTGTGCAATATGACAACCCTAGTCGTCTATCTGTACAGTATAGTACAGTGGATTGTGTACATAGCCTTTATTTATGTAAACCAGCTCCTTCCCTTCTTGTGATTTTTTTAAAAAGTTTTTTTTTCCCCTTTCCTAACACCAGGGGAGCCACCCCTCCTAAATGTCGTTGTTTGGTACCTGTACTGTAGCAATGACAATAAAGTCCATTCATTCATTCATGTGTGCCTACAGGCCCTGAGGAATAGGAAATACTGTAGATATACATCCTTCCACCTTTCTCCACTGGTCTATCTCTCCATCGCTCTCTCTATATGTAAGTAAGTAGCCTTGAGAACTGATGCCTTGAGCCTAATGGCCCATCTCCTGTTTCCGTAGCGTGAGGCAGCTTGATGTACAAGTACACCCCCTGGAGATGACGCTGGTATGTCGCAGGGTCTTACCCCCAATCCAACCCTTAATGCTGAGTGCCAAGCAGGAAGGCATCGGGTACCGTTTTGATAGTCTTTGGTATGACTCAGCCGGGGATCGAACTCACAACCTCCCAATCTCAGGGCGGACACTCTAACCGCAAGGCCGCTGAGCTGGAACGTTCTCCATTCTACATCTCTCTCTCTATATGCTTACTCGATTAAGGCACATTGAAACAATTCAACACATGCTCGATATGAATCTTGTGCTTGTGACACTGACTCATGTGCTCTCTCAAGCTGGAACAGTAGTACGTGCCCTTGATAAATGGCACGAATTAACACAGGATAGCAGGGGGTTTACTGCTGCTTAGAAATGTTGCTGAAAATGATGTAGAAATGCATGGAATGGACAGAAGACATGTTTTTGCTTACACACGACATTCTCCTGGGAGAGGACTCTGAGACCAAATTATGATTAGGAATCTTTTTGCTTAATTAATCCTAGTTGTAGCTGGTGCGACATGTGCCTATACCTACTGAGACTGTGTGCTAGCCAGCAGCCACTGATAGAAATCGCTTGTTTCACCACTTAGTGATTACTCAGAAATGTCTCCCTTTTATCAATCGGAAAATGTAATTAAAAATGTCCTGGAAAACGATTTAGTTCAGTGGAAATAATGGGAAAGCTGGCCCGGCGAGGAGGGCGATGTAATTTGATTATCAACGATTTGTCTCGTCCACTTTTTTTATTTGTTTCTTTATTTGTTTATCAGGATCCCCATCAGCTGAACATGCAGACATTACTCTTCCTGGTGTCCACATAGAACATAGAACACACAACAGAGTACCGAACAGCTATAGACAGAACAGCTACTATATAGAGAGAACAGCTATAGACAGAACAGCTACTATATAGAGAGAACAGTTATAGACAAAACAGCTACTATATAGAGAGAACAGCTATAGACAGAACAGCTACTATATAGAGAGAACAGTTATAGACAAAACAGCTATAGACAAAACAGTTATAGAGAGAACAGTTATAGACAAAACAGCTACTATATAGAGAGAACAGTTATAGACAAAACAGCTATAAATATAGACAGAACTACAAAAATACAATTTTAAAATAAAATCATAAAGAACTGTTTTTCTTTGCTTTCTCAACCACTCTCTCCTTAACTTTCCTTA
>NC_137676.1:62372741-62417741 GCF_963989245.1 Nansenia antarctica
TGGGGTCATGCAATTAGCTAATGGGGATCTTAATAAACAAACAAACACACTTTCATGAGAGAAGCAGGACTTATATACAGGTTCCTATAAAGAAAGCCAAGTCTGAATCTACATTTCTTAATGAGATGTTATATATGTTATTCTAAAGACAGATCCTGATCAATATAGTTACCCAGGTATTTATAATGAGGAACTCAATCAATTGGGGCACCACCCAAAGTACATGTGCAGAGTCACCAGATGCACTTTCCATGGTCTGGAAAATAACACAAACTTGTATTATATTTTGCATTTACCAATTTCAATCTAACAAGGGTTCTCTGAAGATCAGCAAATGGAGCCCGAAGCTCAGAAAAAGCGTGTTCAATTTGTAGAGGCAACAGAATAATATTAGGGCTGTGTCATCGGCAGACAAATGGAGGTTACAGTTTTGTACTGAGTGAAGACCCAATATTGTTTATATAAATACTAATGCGACAAGACCAATCGATATTTGGGCCACCTTTTGTTATATCCAGAAAATCTGAAGATAAACATTGCGCTCTATCCCTTAAATACTTTTCAAAACACCTACATGAAGCAGAGTAATTCAGACAACCTCTGGATATCTAAGTAATGATCCACCATATTTTTTTTATGTATGGACCTGAAATAGTAGCTGAAGTAGTTTCATTTGTCCTGGGATTCGGATGACACAGATGGTTACCTCACCTCAAGGCCGGCGGCAGCTATGGGCAGGGTGGGCTCAGCTATGGGCAGGGTGGGCTCAGCTATGGGCAGGGTGGGCTCAGCTATGGGCAGGGTGGGCTCAGCTATGGGCAGGGGTGGGCTCAGCTATGGGCAGGGTGGGCTCAGCTATGGGCAGGGTGGGCTCAGCTTTGGGCAGGGTGGGCTCAGCTATGGGCAGGGTGGGCTCAGCTATGGGCAGGGGTGGGCTCAGCTATGGGCAGGGGTGGGCTAAGCTATGGGCAGGGGTGGGCTAAGCTATGGGCAGGGGTGGGCTCAGCTATGGGCAGGGGTGGGTTAGGCTATGGGCAGGGGTGGGTTAGGCTATGGGCAGGGGTGGGTTCAGCTATGGGCAGGGTGGGCTCAGCTATGGGCAGGGGTGGGTTCATTTACATTTACATTTTTGGCATTTAGCAGACGCCTTATTCCAAAGCGACTTACAATCAATACATTTGAATACTAAGCATGTGAATCAGCAATCTACCATTCGTTGCAGGAAGAGTAATCTAGCTCAGGCCCGGGGCCACTGACTTTTTTTTTTTTCTTCTTTTTTTTTTCTGGAGAAACTGAGAAACAGTACAAGGGGGGCAATAGAAGTTCTTAGGGACACAGTAGAGGGGAAAGCGGGTGTCTTTAGGAGACGTAGTGGTGAGGGTCAGAAGATGTCTCAGGAGGAGCAGTTAAGATGTAACCTGAAGAGATGGGTCTTCAGTCTACGACGGAAGATGGGTAGTGAACGACGGAAGATGGGTAGTGATTCAGCTATGGGCAGGGTGGGCTCAGCTATGGGCAGGGTGGGCTCAGCTCACCCAAACGTGTGTCTTGCCCCCTCAAGATAATGGTCTGATTAAAAATATCTTATATTTAATTTATAAAAAAACAAGAGTTAATGACTACAACAGGAAATAATCGAAGAAATGAGGCCCAGAGGGCTGCATATAAATAATCCTAAATAATAAACAGCTTTGGTCCTGCCGGAGCTCCACAAGTGTTTTGTCAATTTCATGGTTCCAAACAGAGAACGTTAATATAATATCATATAATATATATGCCATTTAGCTGACGCTTTTATCCAAAGCGACTTGCACTGCAGTGAGTGCATTTTTCAGTATACTATATGATCCCAGCACGACACACCCAAGACACGCACGCACACACGCACACACGCACACACCCTGGGCAGAGGTTTTCTGCTGATATGATTTCTGTCTGAGTGTTGTTGTGTATTTTATGTAGCTCTTCTTTTAAGTATTCTATCGTATGGTCCTGGACTTGCCCTTTGCCACTGTTTACAACCTCCTCCTGTATTCTCATTGGTGGGGGCTGCAAATTCAGATTGAATGCGAATGTGTCTCTCTCTCTCTCTCTCTCTCTCTTCCTGTCACGCCTGGAGGCGTCACGTTCACTGCAGATGACCCGTATTTACATTACAGCCAATGTAAATTCAAAGTCACGAAAATGTGTGACTGCAATCACAGTGTCTGTCTGCCTTTATGAGCAACTGGTTAGGTGGCGGGGACTGAGAGACCTGAGAGATTCACGACTAATCAATAACTGCCATGTTTATAATCCGTTCTTCTTCATTGAAATTGATCGGTCTCCGCGGGGACGCACGCACGCACGCACGCACGCTCGCATGCGCACACGCGCACCCGACACCTCTGTAGAGAAAATGATCCCTGCTGCTCATCCCAGCGGAAAAGCCCCTTTAATGGTGACAATCAAATTACACAGCGTCCTGCTCAGTCAGGTGGAAAATTGTTACCATGACGTCTAGTTCAATCGGGAAACTAACGTCAGCTGAACCCTTCATTGTATGACAAAAACGGTAATACGTTTAAGCTTGGAAGTAATTGGACGGCTCAACTCTGTGGAGCTCCCTGTCTGGATTTAAACGACCATTATAGGCTGCATGGCCGGGAGCTGAAGGGGGTGGGTGGAGGCTGGAGGGGGTGGTGGGTGGAGGCTGGAGGCTGGTGGGGATGGTGGGTGGAGGCTGGAGGGGGTGGTGGGTGGAGGCTGGTGGGGATGGTGGGTGGAGGTTGGGGTGGTGGGTGGAGGCTGGAGGGGTTGGGTGGAGGCTGGGGATGGTGGGTGGAGGTTGGAGGGGGTGGTGGGTGGAGGCTGGAGGGGGTGGTGGGTGGAGGCTGGAGGGGTTGGGTGGAGGCTGGGGATGGTGGGTGGAGGTTGGAGCTTGGAGGGGGTGGTGGGTGGAGGCTGGAGGGGGTGGGTGGAGGCTGGGGGTGGTGGATGGAGGTTGGAGGGGGTGGATAGAGGCTGGGGGCGGTGGGTGGAGGCTGCAGGTGGGACGACCACACAAAGCGTACTCTCATTGCCAGTACAACCACACCACGACTGTTGAATGCTGTGGAGGTGAAGAAAAAAAGATGGCTTTGAGCAGAAGTGATGTTTCGAGAACAACAACCCCCCGGGAATGTTTAATGTCACATACTGTGGGTCCATGCTATGTATGTCTATGTATTTAGTGCTGACCATAGCCTACCATCCCCCCCCCCGTCCCCCCGTCGGCTCCCGCCCACCCGAGAAGTTGGTTCTGGCGTGGGGCCAGCCTCACCTTCCCCCTGACCAGCTGAGTGAGAGAGGAGCTCAGTGGGTTGTCGATGAGCCTGGCAGATGACCCAGATTTGACAACTGGTCTGCTGCATCAAGCTGTTTACTGGTTTACACATGACGATGCAGTGTGTAAAGTCATAGGGCTAACTATTCAATAGACCTAACAGTGATGACAACAAATTATGAGGTAATTATGATAACGGACTAGCCATTAACCCACTCTCTGGAGAGGAAGAAGAGGACGACTCGTCAATACTCATCAAGCTAACACAATAACCGCCTGGGATAAAGGCTGCTTTCAATCAAACATACATACCCTGACGGTAAACAAACCAAGTCTTAGCCTAGCTCTGTCCTTAAAAGCCCATATCCTTAAAATACACACTGTACCCTAGATAATACTCATTTAATAGATAATGTAATACTAATAAAGCCCTCCCTCTTCCTTTCTTCCTGTCATAAGGACTCTTTTCTTTTAATTGGTTTTAAACTAATTTCATATCACACAGCTGGAGCCGTGTGTGTGTGTGTGTGTGTGTGTGTGTGTGTGTAATCGTCTGATACCACGTGCAACACTGTTTACTGTATCCATCCTGTTCTCTCTGTGTAAATCTGAAGCCCTTCATTTGCATATGCAAGTCACCCCAGGAGGCAGATTAATTAACCTAAATCGAAGAGGCAAAAATTCCACCACATAGACATGAGTAACTAAATACAGGCGGTGGGGGAGCCCCTGAAAAGACAATCGCTTGGCAGGGGACACAATGCCAACGGCTCATATATCCACATTTACATCTATATATTATATATATCTAGATGTAAATAATACATATATCTATTATATATTTATCCAAAGCGACTTACGACAAAATACACTTGTCTAAAGTAAGTGAATCATCTATACTGTACACTAGCCATTATAAGAAAAACACATCTTGAAACAAATCATTTAAACAGCCATAGCCTGTGCATCAGGGGTGATCCAGTGTTGGGGGGGCTTTTTCTTTTTTCTTTTTCTCTTTTCGAGAGAGATGAATTGATGATTCCCGGGTTCCTGCACAGTTTATACTCCTTTTCAAAGGATGTCACCCCCAACCCCCGTGCCAGAATGCAACACAATACCCGATTCATCACCCCTGGACCAGTTCGATGCCAGCAGCAACAGAGCAGAGAAAACAAATAAATGACATTCACTATGCACATACGCGCACACACACACACACACACACACACACACACACACACACACACGCACACAGACACAATAAGCAGGCAAGTGCTCATGGGAACGTGCGCACACACACACACAACAATGAATGTTACAATAATGAATGATTTCAGTGTTCCGGGGCTGCAGCAGGGGTGAATAGCAGCCCCCAGCCGAGACACACCAATCTCTGTTTCTGAATCCATTTTAAAGAGAGGGCAGAAACACTGACTGATGTGGTGTAAAATCCCTGATCTCTGGAGAGTGTTTGTGCTTGCTTTATGTGTATTGTGTGTGTGTGTGTGTGTGTGTGTGTGTGTGTGTGTATGCGTGTGTGTGTGTGTGTGTGTTATTGTATGCATATGTGTGTGTGTGTGTGTGTGTGTGTGTGTGTGTGTGTTATTGTATGCATATCTGTGAGTGTGTGTGAGTGTGAGTGTGAGTGTGAGTGTGAGTGTGAGTGTGAGTGTGAGTGTGTGTGTGTGTGTGTGTGTGCGTGTGTGTGTGTGCGTGAGAGTGTGTGTGTGTGTGTGTGTGTGTGTGTGTGTGCACGGGCGTGCATCTGACGATCTGGGTTGTGGTGAAATCCAGGCCGTTTATTAGACAGCAGATGTTCCATTTCTTTCCTATAATGGATTGCAACAACCCAGCAAACAATCTCTGCATACAGAACGTGTGTGTGTGTGTGTGTGTGTGTGTATAAACCCAGCAAGTCATCTCTACATTGAACCAAATGAAACTGCAACTCTGAAAACAACAGTCATATTTCAAGAAGGATGGAAGGCACGCTCTGTATCTAAATAATGTGTGTGTGTATAAACATCCGGCTAGGATTCCAAAATTCCCTTAAGTTTGGGAAACAAATTTCAGATAATTCCATATGGAAACGTTGCCTTGGGTCTTCTGAATTCCCCCTTCAGAGCCTGGCTGCCACCTACCAGAGATGAAATATCAAATTGCCAAACCAGAAACAGAACCCAACTCCAGATCCCCAAAACAAGAACAGCAAGATATAAAACATCACCCATCCCATTCTTTACAGGTCTCCTGAACGCCAAATAACATAGGATGACCGTTTTAGCCTTACCCATCACCGCCATAAACTGTGTTGATAAATACTCAAGATTCACTTAGTTATTTTAGTTAAGTTATTATCATTGTTTTCATCCAAAATTGTGTTTTATATTTGTATGTCATATTTCATTGATGTTGATGTGATTGTAAATATTCTTGTATTTAAGTTTCACAAACTGCAAAAAGAATATTCAATAAATGAACTTGAACTGGAACATTTCCCAAACTTACGGGAATTCTGCAACCCTTCACCCGGTAGACAATCTCTTTTCCCCCCAAGAATCTAGTATTGCATTTCAACAGACTGATTGTGTCTTTCTTGTCCTTAAGCGTATAACAGTTGGCTCAGAAAAGGCCTTACTGAAATGCCCTGGGTTAGATAAACACATTAACCAAGTAAAACACTTCAAACTCTGACAACTTCAGTCAACATGAGGTCAGCAGAGAGGGCAACCATGCGTCTCCATCTTCTGAGTGTGTGTGTGTGTGTGTGTGTGTGTGTGTGTGTGTGTGTGTGTGTGTGTGTGTGTGGGCAAGTAGCTCCTGGCAGTAGAACTGTAAGTGGCAGAAGTGTTGGACCCGGGGGACACGGTCTGGCCAGATGGGCTGTAGTTGCTGACAGGGGGGGCGCATAGCACACGTGTGTGTGTGTGTGTGTGTGTGTGTGTGCGTGCGTGCGTGCATGCGTGCCTGCGTGTGTGTGTGTGTGTGTGTGTGCTGTTTGTGTTGCCACAGGACCCCAGAGAGAGGGCTAACGCCATGTTGTAATGGGGCTGCAGTAATAGGGCAGACCCGGCCACCACACACACACACACACACACACACACACACACACACACACACACACACACACAGTAGTGTATCACAGTATCACAATACCTTTGCAAATGACCCATTTCCTCAGGCTACACCTTAATGTCCCTCTTAAGACCTCTACATCCCCTCTACCCCCCTGTACAGTTTATCTACTGTAAAAAACCAACAACATATATATATATATACAGTATATATACACTTATATAATTATTCCTTCTTCTAGCATTATGACTGCCAATGGCACCTGGCCTGAGCATAGATTACTTTTTCTTATGATGACTGATGGATAGATGATTCACTTACTTAGACACTTAAAAACGAATGTAGTTGTTGTACATCGCTTCGGATAAAGGCGTCTGCTAAACACCAAAAATGTAAATGTAGTATCACGTTACCTCTGTAAATGTCACACTGTTTGGCACCTGCCCACTTATGATAATGAAGATGTGTCAGCAGCTCAATGTGAATGAACATCAGTTCCAAGAGGGAAGAGACATGGAGGGCCCCTGAGATAACACCAACAAGAGGAGTTACGGTATTACAATGTTCACATGACGTACACACACACACACACACACACACACACACACACACACACACTACATGCATCACTTCGCCTCCTTTACGGGTAATATGATATGAAATGGTCATATGGTTTCCCATAACGTTGTATCATATGGCTTTGGTACGGTGATATATTGTTGGTACCCGTATACTGTGCAACACTAACACACACTGACACAGACACAGACACAGACCCAGACACAGACACGCGCACACACACACACACACACACACACACACACACACACACACACACACACACACAGACACACACACAGACACACACACACACACACAGCTCTGGAACAGCTCAGCAATGGTAATGCTACAGGGAAACATTTGGTCATTTGAAGTGATAATATCATCAGAAATGAGATTCACAACGTGCATATGGGATTAGCTCCAGCCAGAGAAACCGCTGTCAAAAGCAAATCGTGTCATTTGAGAAAACCGACGTCCCGATTTAGAACTTTTTCAATAAGAGACTAAAATGATTTCCACCGTGTCTCTCTTGACAGCTTACAAACTCAAATCCATATAAGGAAAAGCATACATCAGCACAATACATTGTTTTTCATCTTGAAAGGTTGACATTTTTACGGGGAGCTGGTGTTTAAACACTAAACACTTTCGGTAATAAAGTACAACATTGCAGTCCTCTCGACGGCCCAGATAGTGATGACTACCATGATTTCTAACTATATCCTGCTGCTGGTGCAGCATAAACCCATGTGGTTTGTGTCCCCGATGTCAAATAATCGATGCCGTCATTTTTATTTCATTATCAGATGCTTGTTGTCCAAAGAGAAAAATAGTAGGCTACTCGGTCGAGATAAAACAACAGTAACATATTAAAACATAGGATGTGAGACCTGACAAAATTAAGTGTGTTATAAACACAACAGACAGGAAGAAGGGGGGAAGCTTCAGGAGGTGCAGCCTGAAGAGGTGGGTGTTCAGTCTACGACAGGGAATGACTCTGCAGTCGTAACAGTCGTGGGGATGCTTAGTGGCGTAGCACACTGGTGTGCATACCGCATAATCGCAGGGTCCCTGTTTCAATTCCGGCCATCAACATATCCTGCATGTCATCCCTCCTCTCTCTCTCTCTCTCTCTCTCTCTCTCTCTCTCTCTCTCTCTCTCTCTCTCTCTCTCTCTCTCTCTCTCTCTCTCTCTCTCTCTCTCTCTCTCTCTCTCTCTCTCTCTCTCTCTCTCTCTCTCTCTCTCTCACCCATCCTTCTTGTCTATCTCTACTGTCTCTATCCCAAAAAGCAGAAATGCCCTAAAAAAACACTACTGCTTTCTTTCTGTCATTGTGTTTATTAGTGATAACATAGTGTTGTTACCCACCAGAGTATATTCTGTTAGTTATCATATACAGCCTGTTATATGGGGGAGCAATAGATATATGTCATGTATCAAGGAGGTTTAAGTGGAGGAAATATGCAGAAGCAAACTCCCTGTGGTAATTATACCACAGCCACCGTCTAACCACTATCAGTACAGTAGATCCCTGTGTGTGTGTGTGTGTGTGTGTGTGTGTGTGTGTGTGTGTGTGTGTGTGTGTGTGTGTGTGTGTGTGGGAGGGTGTTTAAGAGGAAGATAGAGAGGCTAAACCACTGCCGACCCACTGTGTGTGTGTGTGTGTGTGTGTGTGTGTGTGCCTACCCACTGTGAGCATAATGTTGTTGTTATATAATGTTGTTATCATGTAACAATGACATTAATTGGGGAGAAATTACTTCCTGTTCGCCTGACCTGCAATAGACTGTGTGTATGTGTGTGAGTGCATTAATGTGTGTGAGCGAAAGTGTTTGTGTGTATGTATGAATGTGTATGTGTGTGTGTGTGTGTGTGTGTGTTTGGCCTGTGTGATAATGATTCAGAGGTGTTCCGTAACATCTCAGCCAACACCCCTGACGTTGTGGTGGTTAATGAGAGTAGTAGAGAGGTGTTAATTCTAGAGGTCGGCTGTACCTTCGACCACAGCCTGGAGGAAGCCTTTTTAACCAAGTTGCTGAAATATCAGCAGCTCAAGCGGAACTCACAACTAGGCTACAGATGTCATCTTTTAGTCTTATTTTTTTGCAGCCTGGGTCATGTTCACAAGCTGGTGGTTAGAAAGGCTAAATAGTTAATAGCTCTATATCTGCTATTATCGGTAGCCGCTCAATATGGAGACGGCGTTGCTTTTTGTACCCTTAGAGTAGATACTGTCTTACAGTAATGCTATTGTATCTGTTAACCCACATTTGAAACATCCTCTGTGTTAATATTATATGTGTACAATGGTTGCTGTACAGTCACAAACCTAAATGAATGACTCCCAATGAACTGATTGCACTGTTTACTGATTGCACTGTTTATGTCCTTAATGCACTTTGTGTTTATGTGGACATAAATAAAGCATTTAAAATGTGTGTGTGTCTGTGCTCCCTGTCTCATAGGGTGAGTCGGTTTGGCTGGCAGTTGATCAGAGAGGCACTGCACAGAACATTCCTCTGCAGTTACTGCTCAGGAACATCTGTGAGGAGGGCTGTGGTTCCCTTCTGCTTGTGATGCAGAGAAGCTCATTTCACTTTACTGCAGGTGTGGGAATGCACACACACACACACACACACACACACACACACACACACACACACACACACATTCTAGAGAGCTGTCGAGGTTCCAAAAATGTGTAACAGAAGTGAAAAGTGAAGAGTTTGATAGAGGACACACACACACACACACGCACGCATACACACACAGAGCGAGAACGATACACAAGGCCATGAATAAGTCTATTCATCCTTCACAGCAGAGCACACACGAGGCCCGGCCGGCAGAGAGAGGCGAAGGTGCCGCTGCTTTTCAGACGTCCCCACAAGCCGCAGCAAACCCATTCTGACAGCACAAAGGCAAAGTTAACAGCATATATCGAGAATGGTTTGCCGCCGTTCCAGTGTGGACTGCAGGCTGAATGTTGATGGTGTTCGCTCTCCCTACGTTATTGGACTTCACCATAACAGATAAACAGAAATGTCAACGGCAGGACCAGAACAAACACCGGCTCCGAGCGGCCCGTCACTGGAAGTTACAGACTTTACCGCTGAAAGCAGACATAGTGGGGGTATGGAAGAGTGGGAGGGTAGAGAGAGAGAGGGGGGAGGAGGGAGAGAGAGGATGGGGGGAAGAGGGAGAGAGAGGGGGGTAGAGAGCGAGCGAGCGAGTGAGAGAGATGTCAGGTTAAGAAGAAAGGGATTAAAAAAGAGAGGGGGTGTTAAGAAGAGAGGGATAGAGTTCTTTAGCTGTTCTATCTTTAACTGTTCTGCACTCTGCCATTGTATTTTATGCTCCCAGAGGAAGAGTAATGGCTGTGTGTGCAGCAGCTAACAGGGGATCCTGACAAACAAATAAATAAATAAAAGAAGACATTTTCCAGGACATTCTTTTTTACATGTTCAGATTAATAAACGACATTACTGAGTGGCGAAACAAGCAGATACTGCCAGTGGCTGGTGAGCACACAGCCTCAAGACCCTGGTGCTTGCCTATTCCAGGGTCCAGTTGTGCACGTTATTTTATCTATTTATTATATATTATATATTTATTTTATATCCTGGGCCCAGTTGTTTAACACTTTTAATCTGGATCAGAATGATCCTGATTCTTTTTTGCTATCCAGGATCAGATCCAGCTGGCTGATTTATCCAAAATCAGACTCAAAATCAGATTCAAAATCAGACTCAAAATCAGACTCAAAATCAGACTCAAAATCAGACTCAAAATCAGCCAGCTGGATCTGATCCTGGATAGCAAAAAATAATCAGGCAAGCAAGTTGTGCTAATCAATCTGTAAACCTAATCAATGGACCCATTTTCAGCAATAATATGATCCTCCCCTTTCTTTACTATTTTAATATCCTTAGACCTAATAATAGTCTTGTGTTCAAGTCAATGAAGGGTTAAAGCTAAAAACTAGGATATGGCAAAATTATTGGGGCAAAGGTACCTAATCATAATTTGGTCTGGGAGTCCTCTGTTGTCTTGTGTAAGCGAAAAACATTTCTTTTGAAACATTCCATGCATTTCAACATAGTTTTCAGCAAAATGTTTAAGTATGTATCAAGGGCACAATTGTTTCAATGTGCCTTAATTGAGTGAGCATATCGTGCCCATATGTTTACTAAATAAAGGCACACATGAAGGATTGTTAATGGTTGGTTTTCATTAAAAAAAAAAAACTTACCCTAATTACCCTTACCCTTATTATTTTCATTTGGCTACACAGGAACCTATCCATTAATTGCTTCAGTGAATGCTGCATCGGCTATTCCATGGAAGGAATTATGGGTTTTAATTACTCATAATCCAATCCTTGATCCTGCCCTCTCTATTTGCCGGTAGGTAACTGTTGCGTTCTGGTAAAGCTCCCCACTGGTGGAACGAGCTTCTCACTGCTGTCAGGACTGCAGAGGCACTACGTATCTTCCGCCGTAGACCTCTACCTCTTCTTATACCTTAACTGTCCCTCTCCATCCCCTCTACCCCCTGTACAGTTTCTTTACTGTAAATAAAACTAATTATAATTCTTCCTTCTTCTAGCATTATGACTGCCAATGGCCCCTGGTCCTAGCATAGATTATAGCTACTTTGCCTTACGATGACTGGTGGATAGATGAGTCGCTTATTTAGACAAATGTATTTGTTGGAAGTGGCTTCGGATAAAGGCCTCTGCTAAATGCCAAGAATGTAAATGTAAACTGCATCAGTTGTGGTACACCACTCACGCGGCTCAGTGTGTGCAGCCAATAGGCTCCTTGACTTTTAGTCGACTGTAGCCTAGGTAACAGAGGGCGAGTAGCCACCCAAATCTGTCTATGATCATTTCAACCGGAACCAAACTTCCTTGGACACGTTGAAATAAGCTATGCCCAAACACGTTTTGATTTGGTGCAGAAGCTTATTTGATCAAGTTTATGGCAAAGACATTAATGCCTAAGGCAAATTACTACGTGTTTGTAATCTTATATGACTTTTCCTTGACCCACCAAAGTTTTCCAGGTCATTGTAATTTTTCTCATTTTTCTCATTTTCCCTGGCCTGAAAGTATTTAATTGTCAATGTTTTCCAGGACGTTTGGCAACGCTGCTGCGTTTCCCTGCCAACCTCAGGGTGTCAGGGATTGAGCGGCGAGAGCTGGATGAAATAAGACAGCTGGGAAAAAGGACACTGGACACTCCTCACCACAGACATAATGAGGCACGTCTAAGCTTGGAACATCAAAAAACAGGCTATACCATAAAAGGGTTTGTGATTGTATGAGTGTGTGTGTGTGTGTGTGTGTGTGTGTGTGTGTGTGTGTGTGTGTGTGTGTGTGTGTGTGTGTGTGTGTGTGTGTGTGTGTACTATACGGCACGATAAAACCTCTCAATGTATCACACGTATACAAGTGAAACATAATCAGTATTCAACACAAGGGCAACACCAGCAGACATGTAGACAAGTAGAACAACAGCCACCCAACCAGCAAACAAGGTCAACATGAATAATCCACATTGTGCCAATTAAGGCCGGTTGAATGCAATTTCGAAAACAAACAGGGCCATAGCACCACCTCACTAAAACAATAGAATCTTCTACAGAATAACACCACCTCACTAAAATGAATGAATGAATGAATGATGAATGAATGAATGAATGAATGAATGAATGAATGAATGAATGAATGAATGAATGAATGAATGAATGAATGGTCTTTATTGTCATTGATATAGTACAGGTACCAAACAACGAAATTTGGGAGGGGGGGCTCCCCTGGTGCTAGGAAAAAAAAAAACTAAAAAACAAGAAGGGAAAGGAGCTGGTTTACATAAATAAAGGCTATGTACACTATCCACTATACTATACTATAAACAATAGAATATTCTACAGAATAACACCACCTCACTAAAACAATAGAATCTACTCCACAATTGTTTTCCAAGTGGTTCCGTGAATCAGAGGAGCAGGAACTATGGATCAATTCACTTTTCCTTGACAATGCCTTTTAATAGCCAGCCGGCTGAATTAGAACATAGTTAAGAGAGGGTTTCCATAGTAACCTCTAACAATCTATTGGAGGATCTCCTTCGCAATCTGAACCTCTCCCTTGCGAACCATATTTCAACTTAACAGGCTGAGCTGGAGCCCCAGGGGCAGGACGGCGGAGGGGAGTAAAGCCGTCTTTCAGACGATGTCTGTTTAAACAACGAGGAGGGCGAGTATCGATCAGGGCAGCCAGGCAGTGGAGATCTAACAAGATCTTAGGTGGGCTCAAGGGTTCTCAAGATGAGAATTACCCCGCTGTGTGTAAGTGCACAGTCACGTTAACCTACTGTAACCCTGTTTACATGGTTTCCCCTGTGTTGCAGTATTTGTGTGCAAGGGGTATACATCATTTTTGTTATTTTATCCATTTGTCACGGTTATATGGCTTTGTATTGTTGAAATGACATTTATTTTACAAGAGAGGCCAGACAGTTCAGGATAGCAGCAGGGTTGTGTACTTTGACAGAATGTTTTGACAGAACATCTTTTAGTCAATATTTAGCTAGCATACACTATTTGCAGAGTACAATATACTGTGCATGGCAATCCCCACAACTAAACTGTGCAGCAGTATATCAGATTGAGAGGAATCTGAATTCACTGAACTGTCGCTGTCAATTCAAGATCTCCATCAACCGTAAACATCATCAAGGAAGGTGACACCAAGAGGCTGAACAAGCTTATTAGGAAAGTTGGTTCTGTCCTCGGTGTCACCCTTGGACACAGTGGAGGAGGTGGCCAATCGGACGACGAGGACCAAACTCCTGGCCAATCATGGACAATCCCTCCCACCCCCTACATGACACTGTGGCAGAGCAGAAAATCTCCTTTAGCAACAGACAATTACAACCACGTTGCACTACGGAGCACTATAGGAGATATTTTCGGCCTACCGCAATAACACTGTGCAACTCCTCCTCCAGCTGGCTCGATCTGGGTGATCAGAGTCAGGCAGGAGGATGTCAAATCCTACTGGTCCTCTGTTTCTTATTTTTTTATTTTATCCTATTATTCAATTGTCACTTTATTTTGTCGTTGTTGTTTGTGGTGTGAGCTGCTGTAACACCTTAATTTCCCCTCAGGGATCAATAAAGTACCTGTCTGTCTGTCTATCTATCCATCTATCCGCCAAACCAGTTCAGACCGCTCATTGCACAACCTCCAGTATCTTCAGGAACACATTCCTGTGTAAAATTGGTCTGACCGCTTGAGCCACTTATCTGCCCGATCGGCCCACCTTTTTGGAGCCTTTTTCTCTTTTTTTGTTATTGTACGAAACGACAGTAACACTCTGCTATGTGTGACTCTGTGGCAGCTTGTCCATCACAGCCGCACAGCTCCCGATGCTCTGGCCCTGGAAATCTGACAGTGTTTGTTATCAATTGTCAAACAGAAGGAGGCTCCTGTCTGTCACAGCTATGCCAGATGCTGCCTTCCACAGGTGATAGAAGCTACAGTGCTGTCTAGGTGTCCGTCAGCCCCTTGACAAAGGATGGTAGTGGTGTATGAGCATCTCTCTTGCAGACTATACGACTGACAGCACACAACACTTGGCTGCCATCGCAACAGGAGCTCACGCTCAAGTTGCTATGAATTAATATAAAAAGCAGAACACCAAACTCGTGTGAAATCTTACGATACAGTTCATGTGAAAAGAGAAGAATGCAGCTTTGTGACTGTCAGGCAGTATTAGGCATTAACAAAAGCTGTAATTAGCCGATATTCCGTAATTCTTCTAAAGGAGGGGTTTAGAGGGCTCATGGGTGACTTGACCATTGTTTTGGATTTAGCATCATAATAATATACATCATTGTTTTATTGCCATGCAATCAATTTGTCAGCCAATTGTTGACATAGTCGGCGCCCCTAGAGCAATTAGGGTAAGTGCCTTGCTCAAGGGCAAATGCAGCTCCTTCCTGAGGTGGGGATCGAAACCAGTGACCTTCCTCTCTAACCTCTATTCAATATCATATGAATGCTACAAAATTTAAAAATGGTAAATTTTGGATACAATCAATCAGTTTATTTCTCAGGGATGAAACCATATACAGTATAATAACTATTCTACAAAATATTGATGCAGGAATACTTATCTTATCTGTTACTAACTATAAAACCCATTTCAGGACACTCTGATATTCTATCTGTACAGTATAGTATAGTGGATAGTGTACATAGCCTCTATTTATGTAAACCAGCTCCTTCCCTTCTTGTGTTTTTTTTTCTTTCCTAACACCAGGGGAGCCACCCCTCCTAAATGTCGTTGTTTGGTACCTGTACTGTAGCAATGACAATAAAGACCATTCATTCATTCATTCATTCATTCATTCATTCATTCATTCATTGATATGGTGGGTGTCGAAACCCTCTTGTCCGTTGATTTGACATGGAATGACCCCGAGACGAACGCATTATGTAGTGGACACATTGGTGTACCATATTGTATACAAAGCCATAACCTGTCTAGCTTTTTCACACAGATGAAACAGAAATGATGTTGTTACATGGAGAGGAAGACATTTCAGAGCCTCCCACAGAGAAAAGGTGAACCGAGACCTGAACAAGGTCCCACTGTGCCAGCCAGTGTCGGGAAGAGCATATGGGTCACGACGCGACATCAAATAAACTTCCCCTCCCCCACCCCACCCTCTCTCTCTCTCCCTCTCTCCCTCTCTCTCTCTCGTCTCAAGGCCCTGGCCCATCTGTCAAGCCAGGAAGACAATTATAAATGTAGAAGGAAGCCTGGGTGAGAGACAGGATTCACACCGCCTGTGAGGGGCAGAGGAAACACTCACCGAGGGAAAAGAGGGAGAGAGGGAGAAGGGTGATACCAGAGACATCATTATATACGCTTCAATAGATAGCTCCAAATATTATACACTTTATTTACGTGTTTACACGTCATGATGGGAGACAGTACACAAGCGGGGAGCTGGTGAGTTTAATCAAACTCAAGGCTGCGGTCGAGTTTGCTGGAACGGTTTACCCTAAGTGGGATGTGTGCACCCTCCAGAGTACTCTCTAGGTCCTACTCTCTAGGTCCAGAGTACTTAGTCTAGGTCCAGAGTACTTAGTCTAGGTCCAGAGTACTTAGTCTAGGTCCAGAGTACTTACTCTAGGTTTATAATGCTCTGTGGTAATGCTGCACTGTATCCAGCTGGGCAAAAAAGACAATCATGGAATACATTCAAATAGGTCAACGCTCTATGGAGCAAATCCATTGATTGAACGCTGCTCTCTTACAAGGTAATTTGTCATAGACCGACAACCGAGATAAAAAGCCGTCACCGGGAAAGAGTTTGGAATGAAAACTCCCTCGGGTTGGATGTTGTTGCTCGGAACTATTTGTCCTCTACTCTATGGATGTCTGCCTATAGCTACCACAGTGATTTATCACTGTCACTAACCGGTGTCTGTATCAGAGGAGTTACCTCGCTATGACACACAGGCTTAGGGATTAGAATAAGCCTTTATTGTCATTGACAGATGTAATTGCTTTGGGGAACACGCCTGATAAGCATGTAGCTTGTATTAATGCAATCTACTCTAATAAAGGGGATTTCATGTGACTTACAGTACAGTAGAATCAGAGTGTTAGACTACAGTGTGTGTATTATATTCATAGTCCTATATATCACATAGTAGGCCCTCAAGAGGTTGAAAACAAAGGCCCTTGATTAAACAAGCGTTCTAAGCGTTGGACATTCTAGCACTGCGGTAGAAGGTCCAGTCTCCCTCTGGGTCTTTCACAGTACACTGAAAAAGTCTTCAATTGAATTCAGAGCCTTTGGTGGCCAAAGAGTTCCTCTTGCTCTCCACACTCCTCACACGGGCAGAGGAAGAAAGAGAAAGCCTCTCGGAAACAAGAAAGGCCTTGGTAATGGTCGAGATCACTCACTGGAGCTGCAATTAGGTGGACAGAGCCGTGGATCTCGGCCAGAATCTAACGACTACGTACTGAGGACCTGCCTGGTCGGCCTAGGGAGAGCTGCCCGGGGTCAGAACACCAGCTCATCTGGCGGGCTGCATGCACAAAGACCCCAGCCCTCATCACGTCTTGTAGCCTTGTCTGGGTTTGATATGTACCGGAGCGTTGCTTCGGCTGTGTTTACGATTGCGTATGCAAAAAGCGCCCGTTGATTAATGGCCTGCGCTTAGGTTTGAGACACGGTCAATAAACGGGACGGTCCAGTAACTTATTACCGGGTACCACGCCACCAGAACACAACATCTGTTTGAGAGATGAGACAGAGATGAGACAGAGATGGTAGGTGGTATGAGTACGTAACCGCAACCTTGAAGTAAGGCTGTGGTGAAGTCAGGCTGTGGTGAAGTCAGGCTGTGGTGTCCTCTGTGGCTCAGTTGTACAGTCGTACACGCTCAAAGCATCCTGCGTGAATGTTGAACAGTATGGTTCGAGGCCATGGGTCATGACTCTCCTTTGGGTGGTTGTAAATCTCCTGGACAGAGGGTCTCTGTTGGGGCTCTTGCTCCGGGCAAGAGAGTGTCCAACCAAAGTTCAGCGACACAAACAAAGCTTGTCAACTCGCTAGGGTAGATTCCAATGACAGAATTGCATTATGTAGAATAGAAGAATCTATTATGTAGAATCTACAATGACAATAATGTATGTGCTCTTAAGTGCAGGCAGGATGAGAGAGTTAGTTCTTACTCATCGAAAGTTCCATCAACATCATTCTGCAGAATTAATAGATGTTTTAATTCAATAAAAAGTCATCGAATGGGATCGATGGGCATGGACATTCTTCCTTTACCTTAAACTACTAAAAGAAACAACATTGTTGTTGTTTTCATTATTATTATTATTGTTGTTATTATTCACGCACTGAATGGGTGCAAGTGTCAGATCTCTAGATCTCTAGTCAGATAGAAAGGCGGTTTGGACAACTGCTAGGTCCGAAAATTAATCTTCAAATGAATATTGAATTAGTAGACTAAATCTGTTGCTATTTCCGTCTGTTAGGAATACAAGCAAAAATGCAACATTTAAAAATACATGAATATGTATTGTAATCACTGTGGTCTGCAATCATTATATTTGGGTTGTTGTCCTCCTATTGTATTTTATTATTTGTTATACTTCTATGTGTCTGAAATAAAGTTAAATTGAATTGAATATGCAGCCTGTAACCTAGTTGAGACCAGGAGACAAGTTAAATCAATGTAAATCGGCCTACCTTGCTTGGACGGGGCTCCGAAAGGAGTAGGTTGGGAATGCGTTGAAACAACGTGGCTGTGTTTACTGGGGAGAGGGTTGACGCAGGTTCATGCATCTAACGCGGGTCTAAACGTACTCATTATTGCTGACATAATATGGTTGACCCGCATGTTTTATGTTAACTTTGCAGACTGGGGACCCACGCTTCAAAGATCTACAGGTGAATTGAGATTGATAATCTAATCTGTCATGACTGTAGCCTTTGCCTAAATAGCGCACCGGAGCCATTCTTCATGTGCAGTCCAGATACAAGTGTTCTGTTCTTGTCGAGATGAATACAACAAGATCTGTGATTACGACACAAAGGTGAATACTGTACAAGGTGACATCATCATAATCTATAATGGAATTCCTTATCAGAATATTAGAGTCAGCCGCGCGCAACGGTGCATGGTCTGATATCTCGCGCATGCTGCCAATTTAGAAACTCGGTAATGAATGTAAAATAAATTCAGATGTGTTAACGGCAAGGTCAGGCATCACCTCATACATAATGTAAGACAAACACTGGGCGTCCAGATTAACTAACGGGGCGATAGGGCTGGCGGATTGTGACTAGACTAAACAAGCGCATTTAGTCAATATAATGAGCTAATCTAATCAATATGCATTGCAGTCTCTTTTTTAGCTATTATGTTTCAGGTTTGCGCTGAGAGATTACCGTCCCCGGTGTCCTCTCCTTCTCTCCCTCGGGGGGGTTGCCGTACGTTACACCGGTGACCTCCAGAGCGGGCTGAGCCGACCGTGCGTGAGGACAGAGCGCGCATTCTCCTTGGAATGAACGGGGATGCGCGGGGGTTATCGCTTGCCAGCTCGGATACGCAAAACCATTGTCAACTCTAAATCGTTATTCTGCTTGGAGGTGTGTTTTTACTTAGAGGCGCACTTGCATTTTTTTCTGACTCATCTCGTGAGCTTAGAATTATAAGGTTATATCTCCGTTTAGGGCAGTTCAGAGATATTGAGCGTCAAAGCTTTTACATTCCATTATGTTACGTGAGATGGAACCTTTGTATTTTATGAATTACTAACTCAAAAATGTCAACATTTTTTAAATAACACCACACAGGCATTAATAAACACCTAATGGATCAGATTATGTAAAAAACTAAATTTTTACAAAAATGGAGATAGAACCTTATCATTCTAACGTCACGATCTTACAAAGTAGCCTACCTAATCCGGACGCACAATGCGGAGACATGATTCAACTGATATTGCACCTTGATGTAGTTTACACATAGCCTACACAAACCTATTAACACTGACACCGGCAATAACAATACAAACGTGTGAGACGTTCAAAATTGGCATCAATTATCACGTTTTGAAACCCCCCCAATGATTGTATTTCGCTCCCTCCCTCCCTCCCTCTCCTCTTCATCCTCCTCTCCATCTCTTCCTCCCTCTCTCCTCTCTTCCAGGGGCGGAGCGGGTCCCTGTTAGTTTTCATGTAAGCACGTGGATGTTACAAACCGTTCGAGCAGGACACTCGGTGTTACGGAGGGGGAGCGAGGAGGATGGATGCAGACACGGTCGGGTTGGAATAGGACGGTACGGCGAGGGCGCGTGGAGTTCTCCGAAATTCCCCAGTAATGAATCGGACAAATCATACATACAGGGGATTAAGGTTTCTCATCTTTTCAAATGTGTCAGATGATAATTCTGTCCTTTACAGTCTAAAGGACTGGGAGATGCAGGCACTGAAGATAACGGACAGGTGAGAGGACGAAATAAAGGAGTTTTTTTTTTTCTTCTTCTTTTTTCTCTTGACATCTATTTTCCAGAGACATGTCACATTGAATCATTCCCTTGCGGGTGTGAGCTCGCAAATAAAAACTAATTTTCGGATTTAGATTTTATCCATTCCGCCCCAGAAAATGGATTTCTTCAATTTCTCCAGCTGGGCAAACGAGTCGGATGCCACCTACCCAAATTCCTCTTCGCGTGGTCAGTACTCGTTTTCTTCAATTGCGGGGCTTACAACACTAGTAGGCTTCATCATTTTGTTTACAATAGTGGGGAACGTGTTGGTTGTCATCGCGGTGTTAACCAGTAGAGCTTTGAAACCGCCCCAGAACCTTTTCCTTGTGTCTCTCGCCAGCGCAGATATTTTAGTGGCCACACTAGTAATGCCATTTTCCTTAGCCAATGAACTCATGGGCTACTGGTTTTTCGGGAAAGTTTGGTGTGACATCTACCTGGCACTGGACGTTCTATTCTGCACGTCGTCCATTGTTCACCTGTGCGCCATCAGTTTGGACAGGTACTGGTCTGTGACGCAAGCGCTCGAGTACAACCTGAAGAGAACGCCAAAACGAGTTAAAGGGATGATAGTAGTGGTGTGGCTCATATCCGCTGTCATATCTTTCCCTCCCCTCATTACAATGGACAGAAACAACAATGAAATTACCCCCCAGTGTCAGCTAAATGATGAGACTTGGTATATCCTTTACTCCAGTATCGGGTCATTCTTTGCGCCTTGCGTCATCATGATTCTTGTCTACATCCGGATCTACCAGGTGGCCAAGACCCGGACCAGAAACATGTCCCAGAAGAAGAGGGACGTGGACGGAAACGCTCCCTCGGAGAACGGGGCGGAGCGGGCCGAAGGGGGCGGCTCGTTGAAGGCCAACGGCGGCGACCGGGAGAACGGACACTGCCAGACGGCAACACCGTTACCCAACGAGCCTAAGCCGCCCCTGGATCACGACGACGGCGACGACTACGACGACAGCAGCTCCTCAGACGAAAGGACCAAAAAAAGCTCCTCGCACACCCACCATCGCCATGACGACAAGAAGGAGCGGAAGTCCAGCCGGAACAGCGCCGTCTCCAAACACTCCAGCCGGAAGTCTCGCACCAGCTCCAAGTCCATGGAGCTCTTCTCGTCGCACCGGAAACGCAGGAGCACCGTTTCCCAGAAGAAGATCTCCCAGGCGAGGGAGAAGCGCTTCACGTTCGTCCTCGCCGTGGTCATGGGCGTGTTCGTGCTGTGCTGGTTCCCCTTCTTCTTCTCTTACAGCCTGTACGGAATCTGCCGGAAGCCCTGCGAGATCCCAGAACCCCTGTTCAAGTTCTTCTTCTGGATCGGCTACTGCAACAGCTCGCTCAACCCCGTCATATACACCATCTTCAACCAGGACTTCAGAAAGGCTTTCCAGAAGATCCTCTGTAAGTCATGGAAGAGGTCTTTCTGAGAGGACACGGGTCTCTATTATCTGGCGGTGACCACGTTCAGCCATCCCCGCTGAGAATTCACTGTGTGCACGCAGACTGTAGGCGTGCGTCATTGACTTTAACAGAGAATGAAAGACATTGAGTGTGGCAGTGTGCCATTGTTTATAATAGGGCGCAGAGGGTACAGTGACATTGACTGATAAGTTGACCTCTCTCTCTGCTAAGTAGTATGGCCGTGACAATCTCCACACAACAGTTGTGACCTTATGATACCGGTATTGATTATTTTATTTTTTACGTCATGCACTAACGTGGAACAATGGGACAATGGGGCTCCTGCTATCTGATTCTAGAAGCAAAACAAAAATGTGTTTATCTACAACAAAACAACACATAATCTACCAAATCATGTTTCTGCTTCTGTTTACCATCAACAGCAAAAAAAAAAAAGGGAAAAAAAGGTCTTAATTGAGGCCGCAGGCAAAACAAACCATCAAGAGATGTTTTTTATGATAAGTTTGCACATGTGGCTTTTGCTCTCTGTGGCTAAGAGACTATATTTCAATTTCCCCAGCAGGGCTGAGCGTGTGCTCTTCTGCTCTCTGATCAAATGGAATAAGCTACTGTACGGTGGACACAGAAGGGGAACCGCAGAGACTTTAGTGTGAACTGTTCGTGTTAGAGAGAGCATACGTGTGAGTTTGTCCACTGCCAGCTGCCAGTTGAAATGTGTGTGTGTGTGTGTGTGTGTGTGTGTGCGGTGCGTGTGTGTGTGTGTGTGTGTGCGGTGCGTGTGTGTGTGTGCGCGCATGTGCTGTGGCTGGGGATTGCCGAACACTCTTTGGGAAAGCTTCTGTATCAGTCGAGGAGGGTAGAGGCTCCTACTGCTCCTGTATGTCTCGATTTGTCATCCTATTCTCATCAAAAATACAGGCTGGCTGTCACTCGCTCTCTTTCAATCTCTCATACACACACACACACACACACACACACAAACACACACACACACACACACACACAGACCAATCTCATGCACTCTCTGTTTCTCCCCCTCTTTCTCTCCCTCCCTTTTCTCTCTTTCTCTCTCTCTCTCTCTCTCTCTCTCTCTCTCTCTCATACACACACACAAACACACACACATACACACACAAACACACACTGCAACTAAACCATACATACTGTATATATACAGTATATATAATTATAATAATGCATTTTTTACTTCTTCAGATAAATATGTATTTATTTTTCAAGCACATGCTGTCAATGTCAGGCCATGCTCATCTCTGATGTATATCATTTTAGGATGGTTCATATTGTGTGGTCATCTATTATCACGCTAAAGTCAATATGAAGAAAATATATATTCGTTTTTTCTATCCAGAATATGCTTTGATGGATGTTAAAGTGAAAATAACCTGTCTCGTTTTTTATTACACTTGTAATATGTTTGACAAACAACGGTCTGTCTGCATGGTCGGCCTCAAGCACATTCGAAAAGATCAAATAAAGACCCAGCGACTTCAACTATCCTCTGAAGACAAGTGTGTATGTGTGTTTGCTGCCTCGTTGCTGATACATGCATTTGTCATTGTGACCCAGACAGCTAATGTCCCAACTTTAAGAGGAGGGAGTCCCTGCAGGACCTTCAACCAACCTTCAACCAATGTACATGTTTGTTGTTGTTGACTAGCGTGAATCCAACGAAAGAGTCATGTCATTGAATTTCGGACAAAAGTTTGGTTTTAAAACAAGCTGTGATGACATCTTATCAGTTTTTCCACGTTGATACATTGTAATCATCACCTGGTCCAGTCTCTCAGTCCATATTCCTCCGGTTCTTCAGGGCGAGCCGGTTTTCTCTAAAGATGACAATGCTGTTATTACATCTGTCATTAAGGGTTTATAACCACTGAGAGACCCGGTTTTGGACTTTGTAGACTTCATACAGGGCTTCATGCAAGTGTAGACTTCCTACAGACTTCCTACAAACTTCCTACAGGTGTAGACTTCCTACAGACTTTCTACAGACTTCCTACAGGTACAGACTTCCTACAGACTTTGTGAGCTCAGAATTCTAAGGTTCTATCTCCGTTTAGGGTAGTTCAGAGATATTGAGCGTCAACGTTTTTACATTCCATTATGTTTCGTGAGATGGAACCTTTGTATTTTATTAATTACTAACTGAAAAATGTCAACATTTAAAAAATAACACCACACAGGCATTAATAAACACCTAACGGATCAGATTATGTAAAAAACTCAATTTTGACAAACATGGAGATAGAACCTTATAATTCTAACGTCACGACTTCCTACAGGTACAGAGTTCCTACAGACTTCCTACAGGTACAGAATTCCTACAGACTTCCTACACGTACAGACTTCATACAGACTTCCTACAGGTACAGACTTCCTACAGACTTCCTACAGGTACAGAATTCCTACAGACTTCCTACAGACTTCCTACAGGTACAGACTTCATACAGACTTCCTACAGGTACAGACTTCATACAGACTTCCTACAGGTACAGACTTCATACAGGTACAGACTTCATACAGACTTCCTACAGGTACAGACTTCATACAGACTTCCTACAGGTACAGACTTCATACAGACTTCATACAGGTACAGACTTCATACAGACTTCCTACAGGTACAGACTTCCTACAGGTACAGACTTCATACAGACTTCATACAGACTTCCTACAGGTACAGACTTCCTACAGGTACAGACTTCATACAGACTTCCTACAGGTACAGACTTCATACAGACTTCATACAGACTTCATACAGACTTCCTACAGGTACAGACTTCCTACAGGTACAGACTTCATACAGACTTCCTACAGGTACAGACTTCCTACAGGTACAGACTTCATACAGACTTCCTACAGGTACAGACTTCATACAGACTTCCTACAGGTACAGACTTCATACAGACTTCATACAGACTTCCTACAGGTACAGACTTCATACAGACTTCCTACAGGTACAGACTTCATACAGACTTCATACAGACTTCATACAGACTTCATACAGACTTCCTACAGGTACAGACTTCATACAGACTTCCTACAGGTACAGACTTCATACAGACTTCCGACAGGTACAGACTTCATACAGACTTCCGACAGGTACAGACTTCCTACAGGTACAGACTGTTTTTGGTAACACTGCTTACAATCAACAGGTGTCATGATTTATTAGTTATTAGACAGGTATTATTAGTCATTAGTATGAGTTATGAGTCACAGTATATCATCGTGATTTGACTGACTCAAAGTTTGCTAATAACTCATCATGAGATACTATTAGTAAAGTCATTTCATATCTTTTACCTTTATTGTACAATACAAGGTATGTTGATTGTGGACATACTATATTTTGGGGAAGAGTTTGAGGGAAGAGAGGGGGATTTAATGAGTCAAGTGATAAAGGAGAGACGATAAGGGATGGGGAGCCTGTGCTTAGACTATTGACATCCATGTAATTTACGCAAATTCCAGTTCCTACTGTGCCACTCACGCTGGGTTATCGGAACGCGATGTGCTAAACTCTGTGACCCCGCTCTTTCCTCTTCCTTAGAAATGTCTGAACCAATTAAATCTGAGTGACATATGGAGCAGTAGGTGCAGAGAGGTCAATAACAAAAAAAGGACATCTGGAATTGTTTGAGCAAGTAATTATCCTTAAAGCAACACTTTTTAACATTTAACATCACATTCATTATATCCATCACCATACCAGTGTCTACATGTGTGTACATACTGGTACATTTAGACGTTTCTACGTTCTGTAGTCAAAGAGATATGAGAAAAGTTCCTACGGAAATTATCTCCTATGATGTCAATTGGGCTATACATTATTATTTTTATTTAATTGTTTTAAACTAGAATGTGTTTCCAACCAGTGGGAGTGTGTTTGTGGCTGTAGTTTTGAAAAACAATGAATTTAATATTTCCGTTTACCCCCAATGGAGGACATCATAGGTACCAGAGAACACACAGGTACCAGACATCATAGGGGGTGTCCTTTTCACCTTTTGATGTTTGAGTACAGAATTTACAACAAAAAAAAGGATCCCTTTAAGGGATTTGAAACATGTATAAGTCCCTGAGAGATGACTCAAAGTCTTAGCGGATCTGTCAAGAGGGAGGGAGGGTTCGGGGGAGCTGTCATATTGTATTTAGGAAGGTTTTAGGGAGGGTTTGGGGGAATGTTCTTCGATCAAGCAAAGCCTAGACGGATATAAAAATGGTCAAACCCAATCGTATGTGGTATGATGACAGGTACGGAGATGGATGGGCTATCAAAAGCAAAGCCTTGGGCTTATTCTTGTGTGCACTTAAACTGGAGGTGTGCATTGCAATTGTGTGTGTACAAAAACGTGCTACAAAGGTATACACACACACACACACACACACACACACACACACACACACACACACACACACACACAAGCTAAAGCAGAAACGCCTGCAGTGGTGTTTAACTCTCAGCAGTAAGGTATATCCATCCAAATCCCTTTTCTAAAGGAAAAGCAGTCGTCTTCACTCCTGTTGTACATAACAAATCTCCATGCTCAAGTCTTTCTTCATTCAGATGTTTTTTTGTTGTTGTTTTTTTTTTTACAGCTCACCATCCTCAATGACAAATGCCCATTTCTCTCTTCCCAACACTCCTACTCACATCCCCCTCTGTCCCAGTCTCCTTTTCTCTCCCTTTAATCCCCCCTCCTCCCTCTTACCGTACCTACGGTATCCTTCCACCTCTTCCTCATCCCCCCCTTCTTTATATCTCCATCCCCACCCCTCCTCCTCTTTAACTGCTCACCCTCCAACACTCTCCTCCTTCTCCTCTCTCTTTTCCTCTCCTCCCAACCCTTCTTCTGACCGCTTTGTTAGTCCTCTCTCCCAGCCTCCAGGAAAATGGCTTTCAGCAGAGCAACAGATGGACAGACAGGCAGACAGACGGACGGACGGACGGACGGACGGACGGACAGACAGACAGACAGACAGACAGACAGACAGACAGACAGACAGACAGACAGACAGACAGACAGACAGACAGACAGACAGACAGACAGACAGACAGACAGACAGACAGACAGACAGACAGACAGACAGATAGATAGATAGATAGATAGACAGGTACGTTATTGATCCAGAGGGGAATTCAGGCGTTACAGCAGCTCAGACGACAAACAACAACAAAACAAAGTGACAATAGAATAATACGCTAAAATTAAAATGTCAATAAGACAAACAAAATAAAAAATAAAGATAGACCCAATAGACATCTGAAAAAAACGTATACACAGTAGGATTTAACATCCTCCAGCCTGACTCTGATCTGACTCTGATCGAGCCAGCTGTACAGCCTTATTGCGGCAGGCTTATTTGCTCCAGGACCAGGAGCTGAGGATAACTGACCTAGATTATTCAGAGCAACACCTCGTACACGGGCTGATCATGTTTAGAAATGTTGTGATGACACCTCTCTCTGTGGACTACCACGGCATCAAAGCCAAGGTGAAATACCGCATTGCAGGTAATGGCTATGAGGTGGTGTCGGAGGACAATGTTTTCTGGAAATAAGCATGTCATTTAAATGACAAGTACCAATAAAACCCAGTGAAATGGGCTAGGAGAAATACTACATATGGGTAGAAATGGTGCTGGAAGACCAGATAGTGTTGTATGACAGAGAACAGACAGACCCTGTCACATTTCTCAAGGAGGTTTGTCACTCCATCCCTCGCTCGCCTGCTCTCTCCTTCACACTGTCTCTCATCCCTCGTTCTTTCGGCTCCTTAGATCTCGCTCTCTCGGACAGCACTCATCCAACCCCTGTTGATTTGTATGCCTGTGTGCGCGCGCGTGTGTATGTGCGTGTGTGGTTTACCTCTGTAAGTGCTGAGAAACATCAAAGAGAGAGAGAGAGGTGCTCGCAGACTTATTCAGGTATCCCCTCTAAATACACCATCACTCTGGTGTGGTATCAGCTGCATCACATGTACTGCTGCAGCACCGGAGAGAAAGGTACTCTGTAATCTGAACACAGTGGAGGAGAAGGAGGAGGAGGAGGAGGAGGAGGAGAAGGAGGAGGAGGAGGAGGAGGAGGAGGAGGAGGGATGAAGCTGAATAACTCCTGAGCCCTAGGATTCTCATACGTGCGGCACTAGATGCCAACACCATTGTTCAACAAAACCACTGGTTTGGCAATAATTGCCTTTATAGGTCAAATCAAAAAAGACTGCAGCTATTATTGGAAAAGCGGTCACCAGTCATCCAAGCGAAAACTGTATTACAGTTGAATCAATTCTTTGACAGGTTAATAGCGGTGAGAGGAACATCAGGTGAGATATGAAGAGACTCCTGTTTGCTCTGCGATACACAGACGCCAAAATGTTAAATCAATTGTGAACAAACACTTCAGCTTCAGGGTCATGGACTGACAGTTTGGAGTATTTCATCAAATTTTGTGCAGTGCTTGTGATGGGAACTCATGTCGAGTCAGTGCCGTCACAAACGCTTGTATTTGTTCAACTGGAGCTTGTACCGAGGACGTCCAAGAGGCAGGGACGCGCTTCACTTCTAGTTTCGTTTATTTATTTACCACATGATTACAAAAACAGTGCAAGGAGGGAACGAAGCCCAGAATGCTTGCACATAGTTCCACTAACACTCAAATAGGCTGCGACATACAAGCAATGATGTATTGGTATTAACGGGCCCAAAGTGTGCCAAGACAACATGCACCACAACATTACACCACCTGAATGAATGAGAAGGTGTACAGGTGTTCCTAATAAAGTGTTCAGTGAGTGTATATCCTCTATGGAACTGTGCTTATGTTACTCCCTATCCATTCCAATGATGCAACAGACGTCAATACACTGGTAAAGTCAATGGAAACCCTCAAACACACATGGCTGTAACACTGACATGATCATGCAGATATTTGGCTGTCGAACGTGATCCCACTCTAATAAAATGTACTACTGTTCATTATTTCACTTTCCACATTATCCCCGAAACGGAAACAGTATATGTACACGTTGGAAGATTTCTTTTCCCAATGTATGCTTTTCTATTAGCGACTGGTCACAATAGCGACACTACTTGTACCAGCACATATGTCTCGAATAACAAATACAAATATTTGACCAAGCTAAACCTAATAGCTAATACCTATAGGCCTACGTGTCTCCTATGGAGCTTCTAATACAAGATTTCTATGTTTGCTACACAATGTACCTCCCTGTAGCCATATTCAGTAATGTTCAACGTTCATGGAATGAAATAGAACAGACCAGGACCTTGTCTCCACACTCTATTCATTACATTTCTATCTGCAGTGTTCAATACTTCACTGCACCTCCCAGGCTACAGGGCCATCATTTGTTTACAAGCCTGCAAATGCCACACACACACACACACACACACACACACACACTCACACACACACACACACACATACACACACACATACACACACACACACACACACACACACACACACTCACACACACACACACACACACACACACACACACATACACACACACATACACACACACACACACACACACACACTCACACACACACACACACACACACACACACACACACACACACTCACACACACACACACACATGCATGCATGCACGTACGTATGTGCAGGCAGGCAGGCAGGCGCACACACACAAACACAAACTTCATTTCTGAGGAACAGCAGGTAAAAAAGACCACTGTAATCCAGAGACAATGATTCATACTCCCAAAACGGTATAATTTTGACCTGAGCATTGCTGTCTCCCATAAAGAAAGATGAAGATTGAAGAAGATAAAAAAAACAAGGGAAAGGCTTCCAAAGACCACGCTGGTCCAGACAGCAATTAGGGAATCGAACAATTACTCTTTATTAGAAATTGTTTCTCCACAACAATATATTACTGTAAAACCTCGGGGAAGGCCTGTGAGCATCTTGATTTATGAGTTGTGGCCCGTTGCCGGGGAGAGTCGTCACCGCGGTGATTGATTGCCGATAAGCTTCCCTGGTAGGTTTCTTATAGATGATCGTTGTCATCGATTGGCTGAGAGAGATCCTGATCTCCAGATTAACAGATCATGATGTGAGAGAGAGGGGAGAGAGCACCTGAGATAAACACAGTGGGCCCAAGGTTCATGACCTTGTCTCCTCTGGGTAGTGTGTTTGTTTACATGGTTAATGCATAATCGTAATCCTGTATCGAGATACTTGTATTCAAACGGCCCTTTAAAGGGGGAATTTGTTCCTCGTTATTCCTTACGTTCCTTATTCTCGTAGGGAGTAAAAGTGTTGGTGATGTGCATGTTTCCTTAAGCTTCAAATAACGTTTTAATGTGGACTTTTCTTGCACTTTTCTTCACACAGACAACTCCGGTTGCAGGATTATCTGCTGATTCAATAGGAAACCAGGCACGTACGGCTTACACACATGGAGCCATTGTGTTGTCTTGGCAGGTCCATGAGCATGACAACCTCTATTCTCTCTCAGTCTGGAGGTACAAGCAAACACCTCCAACACACACGGCATGAGACACATCTCTGTGTGTTTGAGTAAGGTCCGATTACTAGAATTTGGAATTTCCCCTCTGGGATCATTAAACTATCTATGTATCTACGTACCTGCGTACCTACCTACCTACCTACCTACCTGCGTACCTATGTACCTACCTACCTACCTACCTGCGTACCTATGTACCTACCTACTTACCTACCTACGTACCTACCTACCTACATACCTATGTACCTACCTACCTACCTACCTACCTGCGTACCTATGTACCTACCTACCTACCTGCGTACCTATGTACCTACCTACCTACCTACCTGCGTACCTATGTACCTACCTACCTACCTACCTGCGTACCTATGTACCTACCTACGTACCTACCTACCTGCGTACCTATGTACCTACCTACCTACCTACCTACCTACATACCTACATACCTATGTACCTACCTACTTACCTACCTACGTACCTACCTACCTACATACCTACATACCTATGTACCTACCTACTTACCGACCTACCTACCTACCTACCTACTTACCTACCTACGTACCTACCTACCTACCTACCTACCTACTTACCTACCTACCTACCTATCTTCCCTCAACACACGTTAGGTTAGAGGAGACCTAAATGGATAGAACAAGAGGTAATGGTTTCTTGTGTGTGTGTGTGTGTGTGTGTGTGTGTGTGTGTGTGAGTTTCCCTTGCGGGGGGTTTGATGTAAGTGTAATATGTGATATGGAGGCTGATAACCTTCCTGTCCTAATGCTGATCCCAGGTAGGAGAGCGATTGATGACCTCCCACAGGGCTAATGGTTTGACACACACACACACACACACACACACACACACATACACACAAAGGAGTGGTAATGTCCACCACAAATTGAAGTCACAACGTTAGCCATAGGGTGATGTCAGGAAAAGAGAAGAATTCTCAAGAGAAAAAGAAGAAATATGTTTGTTTACCAAGAAAACACCCATATTATTCGGTATATTCTATGATTTTTTCACTGACTTTTTCGCTGTTGGCTACTGCAATCATTTCCCATTCCCGCAGGAAAAGAAGATAAAATAAAGGCAAGCAGGCAGTCGATAAATTGGTCCCAGCGTTTGGGAAAGTATGATTGATGGCCCTGATATGAGAATTGCGTTGAGTTCCCTTCTGTGAGGAGTCCTCCCTGGTCCATCTCCTACACGGTGGCCTGGTCATTAATAACCATGGTTGTCCCTTTCTCTTCTCTTCTTTTGTGTACAGTGAATCTAATTAATTCCCCTGTTAAGCTGAGAGGAAAACTGTCCTTCCTTCACAGTAGATTGATTGTATAATAAAGGTGGAAGGCTGAACTAGTCTAACTAGGTTTCTACCCGTCTAACTACGTGTTCTCACTGGAAGATAAGTGGCTTCTGTTCTGTTCTGAACTAAACGTTTGACTGGTTCATACTGGCCTGTTTTAATCCCTGATGTTGATGACTTGTGATGAATACTGATGAATATTTTTGATATGTATGATCTGTAATGTATTCTGTCTTTTCATTGTAAACTGTTATATGTAGTTTTCATGTCTGCAACCCTGTTAACTGTGCTGCTTGTCTTGGCCAGGGTGCTCTTGTAAAAGAGAGTCTCTATGAGACTTTTCCTGGTTAAATAAAGGTTAAATAAAAAATATTCAAATAAATAAACTGTAGCTCAACATAGCTGCCATGGTTGAAGTCATTTGTACGTCAGGTCACCTTGACGGTTGAGGTGATTCTTTTATTTTTAAAAAGTATTTTGTCATTACTTCCATCAGCCTGGCTCCAATCTGCTCCACTGGTTTTACATTAAGACTTGGCTAACACGCGACGGCAGGACGGCATTCTCTCAAAGTGTTTCAGATGTAAACGCCCTCTTTCTTTTAGGAACAAATCTAGGAACTCAAGTCTAATTGAATCAGACGCGAGTATAGACTAACCATCTGCGGACGCAATCATCATGAGAAAACAGAACCGGCGGAGAATGTTCACAATTACAACTCAATCTGGCGTTACCTCTGCATTACAAGGGTTACTCCATAGAGTATAGCTCCTAGAGCTTTGCTGAGGAAACAGCTGGAGCATGCTGTGTGTGTGTGTGTGTGTGTGTGTGTGTGTGTGTGTGTGTGTGTGTGCGTGTGTAGTACAAGTGTGAGAGTAGAGAATGTGTGTATACTAATTAGAGGGATTTGGGACATGAGAACATGCTGATTAAAAACCTCTGTAGTGTGTCACTGATTCCATGTTCCCCAGCAACACAATTAACATGCCTGGGCGGTGAGGTTGAACAGAACACACACACACACACACGCACACACACACACATACACACACACACACACACACACACACATACACATACGCACACACACACACGCCACACACACTCATGCATGCACACACACACACAAACAACAAAGCCTTACTTATCGACACGTCCACCTGAGGCTCCCGTAGATGAAAGTCTCACGTGCAATGTGATATAAACGTGTGTGACGTGACTTGGAAGCAAAACACACACACACACACAGGCACACACACACACACACACACACACACACACACAGGCACAGGCACACACACACACACACACACACACACAGGCACAGGCACAGGCACAGGCACAGGCACATACACAAACATACAGACACACACACAGGCACATACACAAACATACAGACACACACATACACACAGACACACACACACACAAACATGATCATCTTAAAACTTCAAGCACTGTATCTGTACACATTGTTGAGCTGGAAGTCATGTCAGACTATAGAGGGAACAACATGCCAAGGTCACCCAGCAGAGAGAAGACAAGACTCAGATTCTCACTACAACACAGTTTCAAGTGCTCACAGGAACGTGAGCATAGCAACCATAGCAACCATGGACCGTTCACATTAGAGAGATACAGTATATTCTCCCTCTCACACGTATAAAAGGAATCACGCTAGAAAACACACAACTGACTGCTGCGTAGCGAAAGGTACGAGTCACTAGGCTAGAAGAGGAGACGCAAGACTGTCTTTTCTTCTGCACAAATATGCACACACACACACACACAGGCACACACACACACACAAACACAGGCACACACACAGGCACACACACACACACACACTGACTGACACGCACACACACGTACAGACACAGACACACACACACACAGACACACACGTACAGACACACACACCCACACACACACACACACGCACACACAAACACAGGCGCACACACACACACACACACTGACACGCACACACACGTACAGACACAGACACAGACACACACACACACACACACAGACACACACGTACAGACACCCACACCCACACACACACACACGCACACACAAACACAGGCGCACACACACACACACACACACACACACACACACACACACACACACACCTCTGGGGTATTTCCTTCTTAATTTCCTTCTCACAGTGACACTGTGGCGCCCACACACTAACACGCACACACGCTGTGCACACACTCAATTACCACATATGGTAGTTCTCACGGGCTTAATCCCCAGGAACAATTACCCATCCAGCGTCTAATTAGAGCAGAGGGTCCTGTTCCGTGGATGGACGGTCCCTTCACGGCCCGCCACTGAATAGCAATTAATTCAGCGAGCTTAGTTCAGGCCGGATAGTCTCACTCTCAAGTCAGCGCTAAGTGTCTGTCAGGGGACTACACGCCGGATTCAACCACATGTTACTATGTTAATATGGTGGCCTAGTTAAGTGGTCAGTCTATGCACCTCTGTGTAGACTGCTCTGTTGTTGCTGGTACTGTTGGTGGTTCCTGTGCTATGAGAGTGCTGCTATTAGAGTGATCCTATCTTCCACCCATAGAAGAAGACCTCCATCTCTTAAGGCTACATCTTCACTGTCCCTCCTAAAGACCTCCTCATCCCCACTACCCCCCTACAGTTTTTGGGCATTTTAGCAGACGCTTTTATCCAAAGCGACTTACAACAAATACGTTTGTCTAAGTAAGTGAATCATCTATCCATCAGTCATCGTAAGAAAAATAAATGTATGCTATGACCAGGGGCCATTGGTAGTCACAATGCCAGAAGAATCAAGAATTACTTTATTTTATTATTACTTTATATTAATTTATTTAGAAACTGTACAGTGGGGTCGTGGGCATGAAGAGGTCTTCAGGAGTGAATTCACTGAGGAATATAATCATAATTACTCAAGTTAAACTTATCCCCATATCTCTGCTACATCAGGTAGCCTGGGAGATGGCGATACAACATTTTGAATCCTTATTGCGTGATTGTGTTCCATTTCCGAAAGAAAACAATTTATTAAAGTGGCAATTCACGTGGGATTCTTTTATTTCTTTTCTTTTTTTGATACACAGGTTTTTCAAATCAATCTATTCAAGTGGTATTTCATGAGGGACATTCTTCTCAGAAATGTTTTTGTTACCCAGAGGACCATAGAATCAGACATTCGTCACGTCTTTGAAGCTGTCTGTTTTTGAACAGTTTCAAACTCTCAAACCTTCAAACTTTCAAACTCAAAACTTTTTTTCTTGCATTCATGTGTGCTGTGGGGCTCTCTACCTGACCTCTACTGTGAATGAGAGGGTCCTCTCTACCAGTGAAGATAAATAAATAATAACTTCCACACAGTGCTCTCCATACGTAAGTATTGCAAGCACCCTGGAAGCACCTTGTCCTCCCCCAGCTCCATACTCCAAAAGTTTGGATTTGAAATGAAACAGTATGTGGTTACGTCATTTAGTGCCGAGGGTAAATAAAGTTGCACAAATGTTGCCGTTAGAATGGACAGAGGAAGAATCACTCCATTCCGAATGTTCTGTTACATCATTTTGAAGTCATAAGAGAGCTGACAAACCACATCCATATTTTAGTAGGGATCTAACTAATTAGTACCAGGTCACGATCGACGTGAAGCAGGCAGAGCCGTAATGATGTGCAGCGTCGAAACCGGAAATGCTAGTGTTTATATCGCGCACGAAATCATGCAACACTGACATGTCGATCCGGACGGTAATAAAATTACCTGAGGACCCTAGGGTTTGCTGAAACACAGTAGGTAATTCCAGCCGGAGTAAATCACTGACATGGTCGGTCCGGACGGCATATAAATTACCGAATTACCCCAGGTAAAAAAAATATTACCGGGGTCCTCAGGTAATTTATATGCCGTCCGGACAGGGCTATATCTAGGATCTGCTGTCCCTCTCAGAGACCTGCTGTCCGTGTTCTACTAGGGTTGCACTTGTGTGTGCTCATTTTAGAAGTAGTTGCTGAAGATATCATCTCCACCCACCCCCTCTCTCCCAGCCCCGGCCCTCTCTCCCCCCTCCCCCTCTTCCCCCCCTGGTCCACAGACTGAATACTCAAGCCCCTCACAGTGTTATTGCCTGTGGAGCAGAGGTACATGTTTAAAACATAGAAACCTCCATGGCTTATTAGGACCATAACTCTAACGTGTTGTGTTGTCTGTATGGCTTGATGAAGTAGGCAAGGCAAGGCAAGGCAAGTTTATTTGTATAGGACATTTCATACAACAGGGGCAATTCAAAGTGCTTTACATACATTATTTAAAAATACAGCAAGAGAAGCATAGGAAAATAAAAATTACAATGAATAAAAGCAAATATAAGAAGTAAATAGATAAAACATTTAAAAAGACAATAGTTAATGGAAAAAAGACATTGATAGAAGTGTTTGTGTTTAATCATAACTGGTGCAAAATATGAAGGTTTTTAGCTTAGATTTAAATATTTTAAGGGTTTGGGCCTGTTTGATTTCTTCAGAGAGTTTGTTCCAGGAACATGCAGCAGCGTGACTGAAAGCTGCTGCACCGTGTTTTGTTTTTACTCTTGGAATTATAAGTATGACTGTACCTGGTGACTGCCTGAGTTGTATGACATTATGTTGAATAATAGGTCTGATTATTAACACTAGATCGGGTCTCTACAGTATAGCCAGTACACACATACACACACAGGCACACACTCACACACTTACTCACACACTTACTCACACACACACACACACACACACACACACACACACACTGGCATGCATGCAGACACACACATGGAGACACATTGTGCCCATAAACACAGTATTGTAGATAATTGGACGGACACACACACACACACACACACACACACACCAGGGAATAAGTGCCTTTGCCTAGGGCACAGTCGGAACAGTACACGGGTCAGTGACCTTCATTTAACCAGTAACAAAATCATCTTCCTCTCAGTAATACACCTGCGGTGTACTGTATGCGAGTGTACATGTGCATGTGCATGTGTGTGTATGTGTGTTCGCACATATGTATGTGTGTGTGTGTGTGTGTGTGTGTGTGTGTGCATGTGTGTGTGTGTCCTCCACCTGCGACCTTGTTCTCCGTGATTATTTTAATAGCAGGGTGTCCTTCCTTTCCTCTGACAGCTAACAATATCACAGAATGACGTGCCATCTGTGGATGCCTGTATAGCTACCAACATTTGCTTGTTCCTGGTGCTTTCTGATTGGAAGCTGGCCCATAGCCTGGGTTGTAAATTAGCAAACTGCTCCTGTTACGACCCCCATGGCAGGACAAGGGAGATTGGAATGGAGGTTGGCACAGACTGTGTAAGTAAGTAGCCTTGAGAACCTATGGTTCTCGAGCCTAATGGCCCTCAGGGCAGGAGCCTATTTCCTGTTTCCGTAGCGTGAGGCGGCTTGATGTACAAGTACAACCCCCTGGACGTGACGCTGGTATGTCGCAGGGTCTTACCCCCGATCCAACCCTTAATGCTGAGTGCCAGCCAAGCAGGGTGCCAGGGATCGAACTTATGACCTCCCAATCTCAACCGCAAGGCCACTGAGCTGGTAGAGGTGTGCCAGCACTCTTTTCTTGCTGTGGCTCAGGAGGTAGAGCCGGCGTCTAATGAGCGCAAGGTCGGCGGTTCGATCCCCGCCTCCTCCTGTCCACGTGTCGAGGTGTCCTTGGGCAAGACACTGAACCCCAAATTGCTCCCAATGAGCGGGCCGGCGCCTTGCATGGTAGCTTGCTGCCATTGGTGTGTGAAGGTGTGTGTGAATGGGTGAAGGAGAGGCCATTGTAAAGCGCTTTGGAATAAGGCGCAATATAAGTACAGTCCATTTAAACACATTTTCCTTCCATCCTCCTTCTATCTGTCTCTTTCTTTTCGTCGCCCAGGTAATTACGAGCCCGTGCTCATTCGGCTGGTCAGGACAAACACACACACACACACACACACACACACACACACACACACACAGGAATGGTCAGGAAGGACAAACCACTTCCGAGCGGTCGATAACAACAACACCTGTTGCATCTCGGAATTCTGATTAAACTACTAGCAGACACATGTACATGTACATGCACACACACAAACACACACACCGGACGCACACACACAGTTCCGGCTAGAACAAGTCTAACACACGTCTCTTCCCAGTTATCAGACATGACGACATCAGCAGACTCTACTACGGTAGTCAAGCCCCAGGGTGACAAACCACACTAATGAATGAATGTTTTTTTGCCTCCGATATAACTTGCATAATTTAATGCTGCAGCCAGGTATCCAGTCTGTTTCCAACAACGAAAGAGAATAATACAAAACATAGAATTGGATGGTAAAGATTTCAGAAAAACTAACTTCTGAAATACTTCTTTGGGTACCGTAGCCAAGGGTTAGTTCCATTCACCCAATTAGTAAATAAGTTATTAAAATATAACGGAGAGAATAATATTCTACCTCAGGAGTCAAACAAAGTTCCTCTAGATTAGGTTGGGAATACTCAATCTGCTCAATTTGTCTCGTCTTATTTGTCGTTTTATAACGACTGCCACTTTATTTCCCTTGTCGCTGCAATGTCGAGGTACTGAAGCATAAGAATTCTACTCTCTTATACTGGGGTGTAAGAATACACTTACAAACGTGGAAAACTTGAATGCCTTGGGTTGAGGGGAGGCTGGTCATGGGAGAACGGGCTCATTGTAATGCATGGGATGGTACTGATCATGTGACTGACCTCTACCATCACCAGCCTCTACATGCGATGGTACTGAGCATGTGACATCTACCGTCACCAGCCTCTACATGGCATGCTGTAGGTGACGAGTAGGACAAGTGAGGCTCTGAGATCCGCCCTGTTTAAGAGCACACAGGGGTGTGTGGGCGTAACAAATGTGTTCTGTGGTGATATTGTTTACAAAGGTAATTTACTCCACCGGATGAGCAGAGAGCTGGAAGAAACACAGGATGTCGTTTATTAAAGGCAGAGGATGTCAAACTGTCCCTGGAGACCGTACACACACACAAACATATGCACACATACACACACACACACACACACACACACACACAGCAAGGACGTCAACTGTCGACGTCAAAATGCACGGCAGAGAGGCAGCTGCAAAACCTTTGTAGCTGGAACTGTCCCACATTCAGAGAAATGTTTTTATGTATGATCTAATTATACCTCCGGGAGACAAAGTGCATTAAATAATAGCAATACATAATATATTTATTGTACCTTATTCTACCTCAGTGTTGTCAGGTTAGCTTTTCGTTTAGCTTCTTTGGGGGGTGAGTCTGTCTCCAAAATGTCTCGCTTTTAAAATACCATTATCAAAGTGACACACACACACACACACACAAATCCATAGTTTATCTTTCTTTACTGGAGAAGACAACAGACCACAGTAATGTGGTTCACAGGACCTCAGGACCATGGTTAATCTATAACAACAAATGACAGCATCGAGTACAAGCTTCCACCATAGTTCACACAGCCTGTCCATCCATTAATAGGGCTCTGAATGCTACAAGGTCATTCCCACAAATAAAAGATCATTTAGACAGAGAATGAATGGCAGAAGGCCCTGGAGGATACTGGATGTTACACCCACCCATAAACACACACACACACACACACATACACATGCACGCACGCACGTACGTATGCAGACACACACACACGCACACACAAGAGTTACCTCCCATTACTCATTGTATACACACACACATTGTACCCCTGCACGAGGAGAGGAGAATGGCAGGTATTGATTGAAAGCCGCAAAAGCCTTGAATGATGCACGGGGTACGCACACACACACACACCCACACACACCCACACACACACACACACACACACCTACACACACACACACACACACACACACACACACACACACACACACACACACACACAGAGGATAGAGAGAAAGAGCAAGAAAGAGAGAGAGCAAGAGAGAGACATAGACACACAGGTGAGCATGCACAGACCTTTCTTTTCCCTCTCTTTCTCTCTCTCACACGCATGCACGCACACACGCACATGCACACGCACACACACACATACACACACACACACACACACACACACACACACACATCAGACAGATGATGATGACATGGCATGTAAATGACAACAATAGCTGTAAAGACTGTGGTAATTATGACAGGAAGAGGGGAGAGGAAATGGCGATGAAGGTTATGACCGTGACGGTGACGATATCACCAGCAGTTGATCTTTATAGTCTATTAGTCCGTCTGGAGGACAGCATTACCATGCTATATATGCGCCATCCAGCTGACGCTGTTATCCAAAGCGGCTTACGTTGCAGTGAGGGCACACATTTGTCAGTATAAATGGACCCAGCATTAATCAAACCCACAACCTAAGTGTTTGTTAGCTCTATGGGGAACAGATAATGAGGATCCTTTTAATAAATCCAATGATCTACCAACTGAGCCACAGAGGACCACACGTGTCATACCTCCTCCAGTCCTTCCTAGACAGTTCCAGTGTCTGTGTCTCTGATCTGATAGGTTAGTTTGTGGCATCACATGAGGTTGCTCCAACCCCCCCCCCCCACCCCACCCCCCCCACCCCCCCCACCCCCCCCCCTTCCTTAGATTTTGACCTGGTATTTGAGGGTATTCGAGGACATATTGGTTTCCCTGTTTAGAAATGACTCACTCTTCACTTTTTATTTCAGGGCACCAAAAGTAATGGGACAACTGGCTTCACAGGTGTTTCTGGTAAGTTCTGGTCTGTGTGCTCCGTCACAACACTTGTGCAGGCATAAGAGAGAGTTAAGGCTAAGCGTATAATCGATACAAGGTTTAGTATTGATTACACGCTCTGCATTTGCCATTGGAGCACTATTGGTGTCAACACGATGGGCAAAAGAGCTGACAATTAAAGTCAAAGAAGCCATTGTTAGGCTGAAAATCTGAAGAAAAACATATGAAACATATCCAAAACCTTAGGAATGCCAAAATCAATCAAAATCAATCAAATCAATTTGCTGGTGAGCTCAGTAAGGAATACTTCTACAGTGGATGACTGAAAGAATCCCGCCATAATTAAGAAAAACAATAGATCAGGAACACTCTCCAGGAGGTAGGCGTTAATGTTTTAGAGACTATCCGTAGAATATCTCAGAATAGAATATGTCACCAGCCAAATTACAGAGGCTTGCACTGCAAGGTGCAAACTAAAATAATAAAGCATGCTTCAATGTCCCTTTAGTTATGCAGGGCACTGTGTAGAATAGCCACCTGTTGTTGCTAATGACTACCAGACCATAATGGTCACACATAGGGAATATGGAGTCCAAGCTCAACGTAACCATGGAAACAGGAACCAGCTGTTCCGCTTTTAGAGACGGAAAAATACAAGAACAAACCCGGCGAGGTATGAGTTTAGTTAAGGCTCCAGTTATGACAAACTACGGGGATACAGAGGGTCTAGCTAGGGGACCAGATTTGAGAAAGGCTGTGTTCAGGTTTATGAGCTGCATGCAGATTCAATGTTTTCAATAAGAAACCGGACCTTCAACTTCATCAGCTTCAGCTTTCTAGCTTGTTTCCAAGGCAGCCAGTGACCTCAAGAAAACACTTGTTTGTATGTGTGTGTGTGTGTGTGTGTGTGTGTGTGTGTGTGTGTGTGTGTGTGTGTGTGTGTGTGTGTGTGTGATTCTGTATGTGTGTGTGTGTGTGTGGTTTATTCAACATGGGCATCAAGTTACAGGCGATTGTGAACTTGTTGCTTACCATAGCAGCTGCAGTGCAGGTAAATTCTACATTGCATAGTGTTACTACTCACTACCTTCGCAGGAGACGAGCTATTATTGCAAATAGCAAAAAAACATTCAGAGGCGACATTCAGCCAGCGGCGCTATCGGCCCTACATGGAGCGCCAATTTGGGTACATTTTGGGCTGGGAAGAACCAGTGCCTGGTGGGATAGTTTTATCAATCAAGTTGTGGTTCCTGTGTGATGTAGTGACGTGCTTCCAGGTCACACTGGCACACGCCGTATCATTTCCTGGGTCTACCAGCACGCGCGTGCCCAGTGTACTTGAATGATCCTGTGATACGTGATTCCGTGTGGCTGGAGAATCTTTGTGCGACGGTGTGAAAACGCTTCTGTGGCCAGAGATCAGATCGGCTCTTAAATCAAGTATCGACATCGTGTAGCCATGCCATTTTATTAGATCTTACATTCACATTTACATTTTTGGCATTTAGCAGACGCCTTATTCCAAAGCGACTTACAATCAATACATTTGAAGAATACTAAGCATGTGAATCATCTCGCTCGACAGTACTCATCCACCCCCTGTTGATTTGTATGCCTGTGTGTGTGTGATACTGTAGGTGTATAATCTGCAGATACACTTTGAATTCACTTGCCGTTGATACCAGAGAGTCATGATGTGGAAGCAGAAGCGAGTCTAATCTGTGTGTGCGTGTGCGTGTGTGTGTGTGTGTGTGTGTGTGTGTGTGTGTGGCATCTCTATTGAGTTTAACCTGTATTTCCTGCTGTAGCAGCTAATGAGTTGACCCTCTCTGTCTCACAGGACTACAATTACTGGAATGCAATCGATAAGCAAACTGGTATATGCGTGTCAACAGGAAGCCTAAACCTAAACACACAAATTATGAAAAGATACACAAATGCGCAATCGCCAGTAGGCCTACCTGTATCTAATATGCCATATGAGTGGCGAGTTGAGTCTAAAATTATACACACAGACACGAACGGCCACTTGAAATATCTCCATCTTAATTTGTTTGGGAGACGGTTTAAACACAACACCCGTCCCATCCACCCGACCGTACGAGAGGTGTTGCCTGTCAGACGTGCGTCGCTGTCAGTTCTGATGACAGCTCCTGCCTGGAGGCCCACGTGGGCTGGTACCGTATGAGAACGTCAGGTGGGATCCTCGTCAGGGCCGTGCGTGGGGATGTGTCTTCCTTCGTTAACCGGCAGCCTTAACGACAGCGCCCTCGGCAACCTAATTAACGGCAAATGCTGCCTCTGATCTTATCTCCTCGGCAACAAAAACAACCTTTGTGTTCTGTTGTGAAAGAGCGAGAGACAAGACACAGATGTGAATGTGTGTGTGTGTGTGTGTGTGTGTGTGTGTGTGTGTGTGTGTGTGTGTGTGTGTGTGTGTGTGTGTGTGTGAGCGTCTGTGCGCACGCATGCGCGAGTGTGCGTGTGCGTGTACAAACTGAGAGACAGTGGCTAATAAAACAGTACATTTAGACACTTGTCTAGTCACCCACAGTCCCAGCTCAAATTCCCAAAGGTAGATCCTTCTTACAGCTGTCAAAAAACTTTGAGAAACACAAACTTAAAGCTTCAGCTTAGGGGAGGAGAAGACAACAAGATGTTCCTACCTGCAGAGGCAGGCAGGGTATTTATAACCGCACAGTGGTCGCTGGTTCGAGCCCCACTAAAGGTGTTTCATCTGAATCTCTACAACAAGATACCCCTCTCATCATCTACAGTGCCATTAATGGCCACCAAAGACATAACATTATTATTAGCCGCATCCCAACCATCCAAACTAGACTAGGATATCAGGGCTACAGTGGGGTAGAGATTCATAAAACACCCTGGGGACACTTATAAAATCTAGTCAATAAAAAGCAGCTGGAGTGCAACCAACACGGCATCACTCATTTCCCCCAAACTGTCCTGTTGGATGAACCATTAAATATGGCTCAGAAATACCCATGAATCACCATCACTCTCATCACTCTCATGGTTGGATGAACAGAGGACACAGACAAAAGGGAGAACAGCATAGGTCCAGCTGACGAGACCACACGCAAGCACACACACGCTCACACACGCTCACACACACTCACACACACGCACACACACGCACACACACACACACGCACACACACACACACACACACACACACACACACACACACACATACACACACATACTTACATACACATACACATACACTAACAGACACAAATTCACACAGACACAAATTCACACAGGCAGACTAATTTGAACTAAAAACATCGGCATCAAATCTCTAATCCATTCATGAGACACAAGCCAATAATCTGCTTTAGCTGAAACACAATATCTCCAGCCAAAGAGTGATGCGAGGGACAGGAGTTAATAAGATATGAGAAAATGTTAGTGGTAAAGCTGTGTGCGTTATTATCCATAGTCCATAGATCTGATGAGAACTCAATGAAATTATGGAGAAAATCAATCATTGTTTATAATTGTATTCTTTTATGAATGAGATTAAAAACACTGACGCGACCCATTTGTCTGTGGTAGGATTATTCAGATTCAATGTGAAAGTGATCCATCACGAAGAGAGCGCAGCAGATTGGTTAATTAAACATCTCAATCTGTGCTTCAATTCCTCTCCTTATCTTACCTTAAAAATCTGGCAAAGAATCACCAAGTGAAAAAAAGCCACATCTCCTAACAACAACAACAACAAAAAGTTGCTGATTTAAAACAAAGAGCTACAAGATAAACATTCAAAAGATACACTCCCATGAAAGCGGCAACAGTTGGGGGCCCGAGGAGAGAGAAACCATGTGAGGAATGTGAGGAAAAGCCTTTCTAACCTGTGAACCCAGTGGGCAGCGACAGCCTGGTATGGAGAGTGTCTACTCAGACTCCAGATGGATAGACGCCTACGTAACAGTCCCTTCTAATATGTTTGTTTCCATTTAACATCGTATGGTTTGGATTGTTTGTATAGCCTGTAGTTGATAATATAGGCAATATGTTGTTTTGTTTTTAAGGTGAACCTTCACCATCTACTGAGTCACTACTAGTGATGCTTTCTAACCATTCCCCCTTCTGTACTCGGTTGCCAACTGTCTCAAAACCAAAAGCAAATGTTACTGCATCAGATTTCTATAAAATATAACATGATGTCAAGATCTTAACCAAGCACTTAAATGAGTCAGCAATCCAGAGAAGGACGAAGGCTGAAAATGTTTAAATGTCAGACAGGACATTTGAACAGCAGTATACCTCACAGAGAAAAGCAGGACAAAACTCACAGGAATCATCAAGCATGTAACCAAAATCACCTGCACCACTCAAACCCAACTCACAGACCTTCACAGTCACTTGTTACAGTCCGGTCCTGATCCCGATCCATGAGGCTAAATCCACAACAACCAAATCTATAGAGTAAATTGGGCTCCAACGAGTGAGTGTTCGTTTTGAAAATCACCCTGTCAATTTTTAATACTTTAACTTTAGTACATCAACACTGTCTCAGCCACGACACCGAACCTCATCTCCCTCAAAACATTGATAAAACATAAGATTCAACCCCAAAACCCTCAACAAAAACCTCTGTAGATAGGGGTTGCAGTCCATCCACAACGAGACAGAACAAGGCATTACTACCTGCTGGCACCAGACAAGGAGTCAGCCAGTCACCTCACTACAACACAGGGTGAGTGGAGCCCTTCCTCAGCCCCACACACCTCCAGATACCAGAACAAACCTCTCACACCTCTCACTCATATCAATCAATAGATCTTTCCAAGCTCCCGGTTCATATTTAAACCCAGGCCAGAGGTTAGGGTTCTAAGATGTGGCTGTAGCCAGCGGGGTGGAAA